>NW_024532925.1:0-72500 GCF_016097555.1 Gigantopelta aegis | reverse complement strand
CTATCCTTCACACACATGGTACTACCTCGTGGATGTGGTTTTCAATGCGACGTTTCTTCGCAGGTGGACTCAACTGATGATGATTCTCAATGGACATGAAGTGATAGAAGAAGACTCAAAAACAAACCAGCTCTCAGAAACACCCCACAAGCTGTTCTTTGCTCCTATTTAGGGTAGCTTCTCCGACGACAAACTCGAAGAGTATACGGAGAACTACGGTGATTTAATATTTCAGGACCCTAAACAACTCGTTGCAGACTGTTTCTCTAACTCGTACTGTTCATCAGTTGTATCATGAAAGAAATAAATTGCCAAATCGTTCTTGAGGCCTGTCTTTTTATTCTGTTCGTCTTCAGCAACTTGCAATCAACAATAGGGTCTTAAATAGCAGGAAACTGTACGCACATGCTATCTCATGCCCAGCTGTGTAGTAGTAATGTTTATTCATTAACAACCTAATTATTAGCTTTAATTATGATGCAAAGTTATGAATATAAACAACAAATGTAAAAGCACAAGGAACTATTACAAAGATGCGACACTCATGATAGTATAGTCGTCTAAGTTATATGTTCCAATAATGTATGGGTCATTAGGATCAACTGGATTCTCCATAGCTTGTTGATCATGATACAAGTTGCGTTCTGTATATTCTTCGATAATTGTACGTTGTCTTATAATAGGAGGACTCTGCCTGATTCTTCCTTTATACCAATATGCTGCAAAAATATACAGAAGAAAAGATGCACTAACAAAGCCAACTCTAACAGCATATGAAAATGTAAGAACAGCTGCAGTATTAGCAATAGGATCGTTGATAACAGTACATTGACTGATTGGAGTGCATACCAAAACCCTACCAATAGACCCTGCATACTTCGAGGTGACTGAGCTAGTATGAATTCTAATGCGTCAGGAAGACCAGTAACAAACTGAAACCATTCAAAAATTGTGGAACAATTAAAGTGTATTGACTGAGCAATGGTGTTAGGTTGGGTGGGAATAGTCTGGAAAGGATGCATTTATTAAATTTCTGCCACATGCATCAACAAATCCTAATGTCTAAATGCATTGTTATCAACACCGACATGGCAAGCTCAAGCAGGAGAGAGAACAAGGTCACCAACAAAACCAGCTCCCATTCTTTTAATCATGTTTGGCAAGAATTTGTAGAAGAATGGAGTCAGAATCAACTTGTATATGGGTACTCCGATAATAATGACTAAATAGGTGACAAAATAATTTTCAATTAAACATTGCGATCGTGTAATAATGCCTGTATTAAATGTTGTAGACATCAATGTTTATACTGTTCTATAAAAATGCTAGTATTGTCAATTAAAAGAAATCCAAACAGAGACAAAAGTAGAACAATAATACGTCCAAGAGTTTTGACATCTTCTACCTCTTCTGTAGTGTAAGGTCACCATATCGTTTTCTTTGCAAAATTGATGCGATTTTGTGGTTCTCATCATTATATGTGAATGCACTACGATTGAGTGGGTACTTGTGATTCTTAGCGTATTTTAATACCCCATGAACAAGTTTTATGGGGTTTTTGCGAACAATCTGACGTATCTCTAAGTGCCGTCGTGAGCAAGGAAGGAGTACTATTATAATAATAATAATAAGAGTTATGTACTTCAACGGAGGAGCAGTAGCAAATTGAAGCCATGTTTATAGGACATGATACTAATAGAATAACAAGTACAGGCATGAAATACATACACCAAAAAGACCAATGAACAAAATTGCTGAGTTGATCTGATGAAGCAAATAACAATTGATCAGTCCCAAACTGAATTATATTGATTCAAATATTGCAAGACCAATCTGAAATGGTATGAGGAATATTGCTATTAATAAGCCACCAATTTCCACTCTTTTAGCATTATCTAGAAACCTGAGGCTACATAAGCAAATGGTGAAATAAATAAAGCTAACAAAACATCAGTACAGTTCCTGATACCAACATTTTATATCGAGTCCAGTAGACCTCCTATAATACCAGCCATTGGATATAGAATCAATGCAATAAAACTGTGAGGTACCTATGATATAGATTGGATGACTTGTATGCTCCAACATCAAGTAACCCTCCAGATTAAATATAGTATAATTGTAGATACCCTGAGTCATTAAGATCCACAAAAGCACAATATAAACCTTCTTAGATCTTGGTTATGGGGTCTGAATTTTTGAGGTATTGAGCAAATTTAGTAGTACTGGTTTGTCATCCTCTGTAGTGTTAGTATTGCAGCAGCAGCAGCAACAGGCAGCAAAGACAATGATTCTGGCAGAATTTGCTCTGCACCTTGGTCCACTTGAGACTGAGCTTCATTGCTACTATTGCTAGTACTATCATTAGTATGGTCATGATAATGATACAAATGTGTTAGTCGTCACTGTAAAAGTGGATTTAAAGTCTGTCTACTTTTTATAGTTTGTGAATGTGTGGAGTTTGCATGGCTTTTAAGGATATATAGTGTCACGTATGAATTTTTCAGAAAACGATAAATATTCATATTAACCTCCCACTTCCTGAAACGGATTCACCTTGCTGTCTGGCAAAGGCACGTAGCAGGTATAATATAATGAATACTCCTAATTGTTGCTAAACTGTTTGGTTTTTCATTTTTATATGTCCATTGAACAGTATAGTCCTTCTTTCCTAAAAGAAGAGCTGAGATAGGGTTGAAGGGAGTTAGTAAAAAGACTTGTTATAATATGGTATTTAACTGTTTTTTAATATATTTAGATTGAGATGGCAGAGCCAAAAGAAAAAATTGATGAGGGCCTGTACTCTGAACAACTGTAAGTTATTTGACTAACCTTGGTCTCTATGATATTTCTCTCTCTTGTATAATACCGCTTAGTATTGGGTCATGATGCTATGCGTAAAAATGGTAGTATCTAATGTCTTCATTGCCTGGTTATGAAAGGACTTGGAATGAAGTTGGTAATGATTCTTATATCTGTAGCAGGATTGTTTCTTTTATAGCTAAGAATGTGGTTATTAGCTGGAGTAAGTCTGTGACAATCTATGATCCGATAACTGTCCAGTTAAGTCATCTTCCTACAGGTAACTATATAATGGTGGTAGAATGACTAACTACTAACTTGATGTTATTGATATAGTCTTTTGACTGAAAGCAGATATTGGCAAAAATATTGCTGAGGTATCACAATCTCATTTGGCTGAGCTCAACCACTATGTCCCTGTTGATGTAGGACTGGACCATTATCAGAGGAGAGAGCTTGCAACTATCAGGTCAATTGTAGTTACTCTCTCTCTCTCTCTTTCTCTCTCTCTCTCTCTCTCTCTCTCTCTCTCTCTCTCTCTCTCTCTCTTCTCTCTCCCCTCTCTCTCTTGTTTAGATTTAACTTTGTTTTATTATGAGTGTAGGTTTGTGGTATTAACTGGACTCAAGTTTGGGAGATCAGTTACCGTATAGGAGAATTCTGTCATGCTCATGATACCAAGTTCATTGTCTGTGATACCAAGGGACTATTTGGGTTAGTTGGTAAAATGAAAATGAAAATGGGAAAATATTCAAGAAACGTTTATTATTTTAGGCAAGTATTTTGTGCATTTTGGTAAAGGGTTTGTTGTAGCTGATGTGGACTGGTGAAAATCCCATATGTGCAATGGTATCATCAATTACTAAAGTAAGTAACTGGAACATAGTATATTATAATCTATCTATTTCACATTAAAAACACATTTATCACATGACTGTGGTATTATCTTAGGATGAGGAGGGTGTGGTCACCTTGTTCAGATGAATCCCGTCACAATCTAACTGATGAGGATTTTGTTACTTTCCATGAAATCGAAGGTAATGACTGAACTTAATGGATGTGCTGGTCGTCAAGTCACTGGGTATTGTTAGTTTACAGTAGTATCTTGACCTTATTAGAGAGTTATATTTTAGATCCATATTCTTTCAGTATTGGTGACACACGTGAGTTTAGTGATTATATTCGTGGAGGTGGGCTATTCAAGTCAAGAAACCCAAAGCCATTAACTTTGTTAGTCATTAGGTTTATTATTTTATTTTATTTTATTGTGTTCTTATTTTACTATAGAAATCAATTAAAGCCTCATTGAATGAACCAGAGTACCTTATCTCTGACTTTGCTAAGTTTGAACGTTCGTCCAGCTCAGCTTCATATTGGATTCCAGGTCAGTAGTATATGTTTACAGTTAATATAATTTATGTGATATGATATATTAGGCCTCTACATAGTTATAAAACAAAAGTATGGCTCATTACCTCGTCCTTATAAGCAAAGAAGATGTGTACCAAGTTTTTATGAAGTAGTCAAAGAAGTGCAAGCACTGCTATAGCAAAGGTACAGACAGACAGACAGACAGACACACACACACACACACACACACCCCACAAACACACAACAACGATTATAAGAGTGTGTTGTTGTTAGGTTGATGAAATAGATGAACGTTCTTATGTTAAAATTATCTTACTTGTCATCTGGTGATTGTAGTCCAATACAAGCTGTTATTGGTTCCATTACTGCTCAAGAAGTTCATGAAAGTAAGAATGAGAAATAACAAAGTAGATATATGAATGAATCATTTTCTTGTTAGGCTTGTAGTTGGGAACGTTTTGGTCCACTATTCAATGGTTTCTATTTTGATGCACTAGAAATGTCTAAGTGAAGAAGGAGATGATGTTGATGAGAGTGTAGCAAGTGGTCAAGGATCACGTTATGATGGACAGATAGCCATATTTGGAGCTGACTTTCAAATCAGAAGTTGGAAAGACTCAAATATTTTGTAGTAAGTGAATATAATTTCCCTTTAAAGTCTATCTATTCAATCTTTACATTAACAATGTAGTTCACTATGATATGTATGTGTGTGTTGTCAACTGATAAGACTATAGTGTAGATAATATTAACTTAGTAATATCAATAGTAATCAGTGTACTATTATCAGAGAAGAAAGCTTGCCACAATCATATCAGGTTCATTTCTAGTTATCTCTCACTCTCTCTCTTTCCTCTCTCTCTCTCTCTCTCTCTCTCTCTCTCTCTCTCTCTTCTCTCTCATACACACACCCATGCACAGGTTGGTGCTGGTGCAATTGGTTGTGAGTTACTTAAAAACTTTGTGTATGATGGGTGTTGGAGCTGGTCCTAATGGGCGTGTCTTTGTCCGACTGACTGGATCTATTGAAAAGAGTAATCTCAATCGTCAATTTCTGTTTCGTTCCTGGGATATCAGGTACACATACGAGTCTATAATTATATACTACTATATATACAAATCCCAGAAACCTAAAAGTACTGTAGCAGCTAATGCTGTTAAAAGAAATGAATCCTGCTATTAATATTGAGGCTCATCAGAATAGAGTAGGACCAGAGACTGAAGGTAATCAATACAACAGACACCACTCTATTATATTATATATAATTCTCTTTGTGTGTTTAGAGTTTTATAATGATGACTTTTTTGAAGCATTAGATGGAGTATGTAATGCTTTGGATAATGTTACTGCACGTTAGTTTATTCTATATAAAGCCAACCTCCATTTTATGGCCACCCCTAGGTCTTACATGGATGAGCGCTGGTCTATTATCGTAAGCCATTATTAGAGTCTGGTAACTCTGGGTACTAAGGGTAAACATTCAGTGGTCTTACCTAATGTCACTGAGAGTTATGGCTCATCACAAGATCCCCAGAGAAGACAGTTCCTATTTGTACTTTACATAACTTCCCTAATGCTATTGAACACACTCTACAAGTAACTACTGATCTAAAATATATAATGATGTATCTTTTGTTATTATTAGTGTGGCTAGAGAGAAGTTTGAAGAGCTTTACAGTGAGCCAGCTCATATCTGTCAATCAAATATCTCCACGTAATGTTTTGAGTAAATTATATTTTCAGTTTCATTATCCATTCATCTTCAATACAGTGATACCAAAGTTCATGGAAAGAGTAGATAAACATGTCTGGTAATGACTCTGTGAGTTGAATTTTGATTGCTAAATTGGTATTTATTTCTCCCTACCTACATACCTAACTCCTTCAGATCAACACTCTTCGTATATTGAAGACAGCTATTGTGATTCTCGTCCTACATCATTTGATGATTGTATTCGTTGGACTAGACTTCTATTTCGGAGTACTATCATAAACCACCTATTGTCACTTCTCATGTTTTTCCTGCTAATCATAAGACAAGTACTGGTCAGCGCATTTTGGTCTGGTCCTAAACGGTGTCCTAAACCTATTATATTTGATGTTAATGAGGTAAGATGAGATCAGCAGGAGGAGGAGCCAAAGTGTGTATGTTTGGTCTTGTAGGATTTCCATCTTGACCTTCATTGTAGCTGGTAGTATCTTGTTTGCTGAGACTTACAAGATTGAACCAAATAAAGAATAGGAAACTACATTAAAGAAAGTAATGAGTGTTCCAAGTACTCTCATTTTGTACCTAAATCAGGTAATATACCAGATAATAAATAAACTGATTCTCTCTCTCTCTCTCACTCACATAGGTGTGGTTATTCAGACAACAGATGCTGAAGCTAAAGCTGCTAGTGAGGCAGCTACTGTTGATGAAAAATGAGCTTGAGACTGTTAAAGGAGCTATTCCTCCAGTGGATCAACTCAAAGATCTTACCAATGTTTCAGCTAGAATTTGAAAGGTGGCCTTTTAACTCAAGTCATATTTATTTTAATATCTCTACAGGATGATGATACTAACTCATCATAGGACTTTATTGTAGCTTGTTCTAACTTACGTGCTACTAACTATGATATTGAAAACTGCTGATCGTCACAAGGTAAACCACACCCATTGGTCCCATTCAATAAATTATATGAGTGTCTACTGTATAGAGTAAAGGTATAGCTGGTAAAATCATTCCAGCTATTGCTACAACAACTTCTCTTGTAGTAGGACTGGTCTGTCTTGAATTGTACAAGGTGAGAATCAGTGAAGATGTGAAGTCTGTGACATACTGATGTGTGTAGTGTGTAGTTGGCTAATAAAAAGCAAAAAGATAGAGACATACAAGAATGGATTTGTTAATCTAGCACTGCCATTTTTTGGATTTTCTGAACCAATGCCAGCACCCAAGAATAAGGTAACTGATGGACAGATACCGAGTTGAATGGATGAATAAATAAAAACTCTTTTTCCTTCTATTACGAGACAGTGTGGACTTTGTGGGACAGGTTTGAAATTCAGGGTAAAAGAGATGATGGTAGCGAGATGACTCTGGAAGAATTTATGGATTATTTTAAGTAAGTTTTCATTTATTATTATAGGTATCTTTTATTTATATTGTAGAATGAACAAAAATTAAATATATTTATGATCAAGTATGATAAAGCTATGTTTACTCTACATTCATGGATCCAGCAAAAGTAGAGAGAAAAAGAAAATGGCCGTAAATAAACTAAAAATAATAAGAGTTAAATTTTATTTTGTTTCTTAGAATGTCTGAAGTGGCAAAGGAGGCAAGTCAAAAAGACATACCATTATCTCGTCGTAGTTTGGTCTTTGTCATTACTTGTAGTGATGATGATATGGATATTCCATTTATCCAATATCGATTTCGTTAAAAGAATATTATAACTTTTGCTGATAGCTAATCAACTCTAGTTTTTGTGTGACAATTTTTGGACAATTTTTTGACTGTATTAGAAATTTAATTTTAATTTTTAGACAAAAATGTTAGACTAACCACTATACAAAGAAATACAACTACATTAGTCACATGAAAGTCATATGACATTCCCAATCACATAGTAGAGCAGTAATTATAGCTTCTCAAGAATGAGGGCTGCTGCTCCACCTCCTCCATTACAAATAGCAACCATTCCTTTCTGTCCTTGCTCCAAGTTATGGACCAAATGTGCGACAATACGTGTACCCACTCATACCAATAGGATGACCTAGAGAGACAGCTCCACCGTGTATATTGACCTTATTAGGGTCAAGGTCAAGTATCTTGATATTAGCTAAGACAACAACTGAAAATGCTTCATTAATTTCACATAGAGCTATATCATCTTTAGTTAGCCCACAGGCATCCAATACCTTAGGAATAGCAGCTGCTGGAGCTGTGGGAAAGTCAACAGGAGCTACAGCTGCATCTCCAAAACCAAACAATCCTTGCTAATGGTTTTATACCATGAGATTGAGCATAGCTCTCTGTCATTAGAACACACAAGCAGCTCCTCCATCATTGAGCGTTGAGGCATTAGCTGCTGTGACTGTACCTCCATCTTCCTCTTTCTTAAAAGACTGGTTTAAGAGTGGGAAACTTTTCAAAATTAGCTCGTAAATATTCCTCATCATGCTCAATAGTAACATCTGGTTTCCCTTTTTTCTGTATATACTGACAGGAATTATCTCTTTAGCCAGTAACCCACTCTCGGATGCTTTAGCAGACAGTTGATAAGAATCTTTTAGCGTATTCATCTTGTTCAAGACGTGATATGTCATATTTCTCAGCATATCCTCAGCACACATTCCCATATGAAACTGATTATAAACATCCCACAGTCCATCCTTAATGATACCATCCTCAATATTCTGATGTCCATAGCCAAACCCTTCTCGTCCTTTACTAAGATAATAAGGGACTAGACTCATTGATTCCATACCACCAGCAATCATACAATCCTGACTACCACAAGCTAAAGATTGAGCGCTGCCATCATAATAGATTTAGTACCTGATGCACACACTTTGTTCACTGTGGTACAAGGAGTTGAGATCGGTAGCCCTGCCCCCCAAAGCTGCCTGCCTTGCCGGAGCTTGTCCTTGTCCAGCTGTTAATACATTTCCCCATGTATACTTCTTGAATCTGTGACAGAAACAATAAGTACAAGTATGACATCACAGTATATTGTACTTCTTAATATAATTGTGTTATTAATAAGATACTAAAAGAGAGAGTCAGAATTATTATCACACATATATATGTTGCCTACTATATTTTTCTATATGAATAATAAAAATAAACTAAGAAATGTTCTAAGATATCTCTGACATTTTGTCTTACTTGTTCAGGTGTAATTCCAGCTCGTTCAATAGCAGCTTGTATAGCAATGCTTCCTAATTTACTAGCTGGAAGTGAGGAGAGTGATCCGCGGAAACTACCCACTGGAGTACGTACTGCACTGGCTATGAGTACTTCATTGGAACGTTGTTTGAAAAACTAAACAAGAAATGCTCATTATCTGGTCTAATTTCTAACACTATTGATTATAAAATTAGGGTCCTTCTGGGTTTAATGATGCAGTTTCTATAATAGTAACACACAAGCACATGTTACTATGCTTAGGAATGGGGATGATGTAATCCCTATCCTATTGTTTACTTCCAGGAACTGCCTAAAATTAGTTATTTTATAATTAATAATACCAAGGAGTCTGGGAACAAAAACATATTATTTATTTAATAATAGATGGTAAATGTACTCACTTCTAGCTGTACTGGTTGATAGAGTCTTGTAAAGGATCCTCTTAAATATATAATTCTTCTCAGAGAAAGCATCGTAAATTGCAGTGTTGTATGATAAGGTGTGTCGAGTATACGGAGCAAACTTTAATTAGTTTTTCTTCAATTATTTTTCCTAAGAAAATTTTAGAATGTTTCCGTTCACTTCCGTATACGATTTTTAGTCATACCCCTATTTACTCTGCAGGCATGGAAAGGTGAGTATAGTATTATTTATTTGATTTAGTTATACTCTTATATTATTCAATAGTAGTGATCATATTGTCTTCCTACTGAAGCTGAGGCATTTGTTAAAGAGCTCCAAGAAATGGTGTGGCTACAATTGGATCAGAGAGGTGAGAAGAGGGGGAAGTACTTATCAGATACAAAATCAATAATTAGTCAAACTGATTAATAATAACACATTAATAATTTTTTTTAATAGATGGTCAGTACAAAAGAGAGCGATTAGAAAAACTGGCCATGCAAGCTGTAGTCAATGTATCAAACAATACAGATGAATTTATTAAAACATTTCTCATGTCTTATAACAAGGTGAATAAATTAGTAAACATGATGTTATTATTATTATTGTATAAGTTTGATATTCTATATCATAGGTCATTGAGTATCACAGGGGTTTTAATTTTAGCAACTTTACAAATTTAATCCTCGCCAATGGCAGCCACACCCATATAAATATTAATTAGTATTGTCAAATTTTAATGATTCTCCAAATTTAAACCTGCCAAACACTATTTTGGAAACAACACAAATACCACTATACAGTATTATTACATTTACATTTATAATGAAGTTTTATCTTCTCTTAAAGGTTATTGTTGTCATTCATGAGCTACTTGTTGTGGATGTTTGGAAGAAAAGGGTGTTCCCCCTTCTTTTTAAACAGTCAGTTACTCCAAGGACAAGCTTTCCAACTTATCTAGTGGTACACCAAGATCCATAAACTTTATAGTTATTAATTCAAGTATCCATTGATATAGAAATGACATATATTGTCATTAAATTTAGATATTATCTCTTTTTCTATCTGTTAGCTTTATCATGAAGCGTCACTGGTCAGTCTCCTTGAAGTAAATTTTATTCTATCAAGTAAGACAAATGTCATATTGTGACAGTGTTTTAAATTTGACTGTTTTTAACAGGAAGTTTGTGAATGTTTGGATGAAAGTGTGCTTGATTTAATAGACTATTGTCATAGGTTTGGCTCACCCACTTGCCACACACCCACCCAAACAATATTATACATTCAATAGGAAAATAACTGAACTAATTACTCTAGGGATGGAGGAGGATGACGTTAGTAGTTCAAATGATAAGACAATACATCAAGTATGATATAGTAAAATAACACCAAAATATGTGTTATATTTTTGTAGGGAGTTGGAAGAACAACAAAAAAAATTAACTTTGGTATACAAATGAAGTGTTTATCAATTAGTCACTACATCACTAATCACCTAAGAAGGTATAATAATACATAATATATATAAATAAAACATATATATATTTTTTAGTTTTTCATTAAGTGTGTCTACTCGCTTACTTAACACACATGGTAAGAGATACAGTTAAGTCATAGCAGCAGTTGTCATGGCAACATATTTGTTTTGACTTGCAATGTGTAGATTTTCCATTGTCTTTTGGTTAATGTCATTCAAATGAATCCATGGAGTAAAAATGATAGTAAAGGTAGGAGGTGGTTCTTAATAATATTCATGATTGTGGTTTCAACCAATTAGGTGAGCTGATGAAATACGAAGATGGGAAATGGCGGGAGGATTGACCGATCAGATCGTCTGAAACTTACTAAACTAGAAGGACAAGTATGTTTTGGGTTGATGATGTAATAATGATGTCATTGTCTTAAGGTGTGGCTTACACTATATAATTTACTGATGGATGAACACAGTCAAAACAAATATGAATATACTCATATAAAAAGGAGCATTTATTAAAGGTATGCCAATACCATAATATTTAAATAATGATAAAATAAGTGAGTACAATGTCTGGTTGTTTACTGCTACTAGTAGCACTTTGTCTTCTATACTAAGTGTGAAAGGAGTGGCATAGTATAAATGGTAATTACTGATATTAGACTAAACAATACCTAGTGGTATAGTATACAGGTGTGGTATTACCAGAACATATCATTTTATAGTTCGTGGATATCTCATTGAGCCTGTATTGGAACAGGTTCCTTATTTATTCCATTGCAACGCTATCTCAACAATTGTCTCTTATGGAACCACCAGCTAACCACTGGACTCATTCTAGAACAGGTATGACTGATTCCAGACTAGTGCATGGGAATGAGGATAAAGGTTGCACATACTTCTCTATAGGTTCCTGTAATATATGATCGGATACTAAAGGAAGGGAAGGATCAGTGGGTGGAGTTTGCCAAGAAACACAAGCAAATTGCTGCTTGAACCAGACCCAGAAAATTTGAAAAGTCAAGCATCAAGGTATTATTGTGTATATGACAAGAACAGATTCCCCCTATATTAGTGAAAACATATGACTGTATTATACATTGAATATATGTACAATATGTCATTATACATATATTGGTCAGTGTGTACATTTGTATTTTAAATTCTGTAGTTATAATACCTAGTATATAACCAGGTGTTCTAACAATGTGGTTATACTATCCTCCTCTTTTTAGAGGAATACAAACCACATCTGTTGAACTCCTCCTTGGAAATTATAATGTCTTCCTCTCTGTTATATACAGATGGGTTGATTCTTTTATAAGTTTGATGTACTAGAGACATTAGTTGATGGCCCTCCTAAGTGTGCTCTCTGTACAAGGGAAGCTTGTAAAAGATGTTCACGATGTCGTAGCGAATGGTATTGGTGGAAGGTAGTGTCTTATTGAGTAATATGTTCAATTGTTGTTCATCTGCTATTACAATGTTGTGTTCATTGTTTCTTTTTCTGTACACATCTCTTCATTCATCTATTGACTCGTTTGTCAATTCTTCATTCAATAATCTATTTATATTCTTCAGAGAATGTCAGGTGAAACATTGGAAGAAACATAAGTCTTCTTGTGATCTACTCCACCAGGCACTGCAGCAACAGTCTTGAAAATGACAAACAATCGTGTCATGGCAACCCTATCACTAACACCTATGCTGTTTTTAACATTATTTATGTTTCTAAACTGTTTAAAAGATAATTATTATTATAGAGTACACATTTTTATTAATTATTTTAGTACATAGTAGGCAAGTTTTAATAATTTTTTGTCATCTAAAGCCTTTTAATGTGTTCAATGAATATCATTATCAGAAATTAAATTATTTATGTACTGAGTATTATAAACGCTATTCATAAAGTACGTTTGTTTTTGCAAGAGAAAAGTTACTATGGCATTCTTCTCGTTCTCTTGAGCAGTCCAGAAGCTGAACTTCGTCACTGTTGCAGGATGTACTCATTGATACAAGTATAGAAGAGACTGGACGAGAAACTGAGACGAACACCTTTCTACAGTTTTGAAATGAAGTCTCTCTTGGAGGATTGTCCGCTGTAGCTGTCACAGCCAACGAAAAGGTCTCACAACTCAAAGGAGAAACACGATCCAGAGTATGCTGTCATTACTGAGAAAGTAGCAGAAGAATGTCATCGTTATGCACGACTAAGACATCCTAACATCCTTTCAATTCTTAGGTGTCTCCTTTCCAAAGAGTAGCCTGTTGCCTATACTGGTCATTGAACAAATAGACTTTACATTGAGTCAATGCTTACCCGTAGGTTTAGTAACCTACCAGACTATCTTAAAGTATCTATTCTTCTCGACACTGCATTAGGTCTGCAGTGTTTTCAGACCAGTACCATCTATACCTCATGGCAGCCTACACAGCCAGCAGCCCGTCTTCCTCACTTCAAATCTCACAGCTAAAACTTGGCTATCTCCAGTTTATAAAGTGTTTTGGGGACAAGGTCCCTCTGATGAGTCGTCTTTTGAGACCACAACGGGTACACATGTCATCAGCTTTTACTGGGATTGCCAACAGTAGTGGTTTTTAAAGATGATATATTTGCATTTGTGAGCTTATGGGTTCACGTTATTACTCAACGGCGACCTAAACGAGTACAAATTTGGTATTCTCCATCACTGATACAAACAAATTGAGAAGTAGATGGTAGACACATGCTACGTGGAATTAATTATGCAATGTTTACAAAAAAGACCCATCCCTGCGTCACAGCCCTCCGAAATTGTCCAAGAAATAAAAATGGTATGACCTCACACGAAATCCCCCCCTTTCAAGACCCTATCAAGTTGGTCAGTACAATGATAAATGCTCCTCATAGTGCTGATGGAAGTCCCAACACTGGTGGATCACCTACAGAGGTTAGAGTGAACGCTTAGAAAACAGAAAATGCACGTCTTGTAGCTCAGTTAAAAGTCACACAGTCAGACTTCGTCAATTTGCGTGTGCAACAACACTCTCTTTGGGAATAGTACGTCGGAAACAATGACAATGAAGATTGATGATGAAAGTGAGGAAAAGGTTAACATGGAGATGAAAGATGTAGTGTTTCAGGTAGTTTCATTTTTACAAGCAAATCATCGCAAGGTGAGTTGTTTTTTCTTTTTTTTTTTCTTTACATTGTGTTGTGTTCTCAGTCAAGCTGTGGTCAGGTTTTACATCTAGTGTTAACAGAGCAACATCAGAGTGTTGAAAATAATGTTAACATTGAATATGTAGGAAATGTTTGAAAGACATTTGACACATCGGTTTGCTACTGAAATGTAATGCAATATATTTATTGATATGAGAGCTTGTTTTGTTTATAAAACTTATGATCATCTGTTTTAGTATTTGTGCACTGATGTAGGTCTCTATAGAATTACATAAAGCCCCCCCCAAGCTCTGATCCCCCCCCCCAGAGTATGGGATTCCCCCCAGCAGTGCTGGTGGGGGTAAAGGGCACCATCTACTCTGCTGAAGGTGACCAGGTATGGAACCAGGTGGAAATTGATGTAATGAGCAGATGAATAGACAAGTGAGTGATATGAACAGTTCGGCAATCAATGCTAAAATATTTAAGATATTTCCAATTAATTAGGTCTAACTTGCACTGTGATTAATTGTTTCTCATGACAACAATGTCATACTTTAGTTTCCAATTTTATTGAATTATACGTGATCAGTCATCTCTCTCTCTCTCTCTCTCTCTCTCTTTCTCGCTCTCTCTCTCTCTCTCTCTCTTCTCTTCTCTCTTTAGAGTGTCTTCATTACCAGACTAGCTCCAGGGGGCTTAGCAGAAAAGGATGGGAGATTCAAAAACCTGTGGTGATCGACTTGTTTCTGTAAGTATTTATTTTCAGTTTTAATTTTTTCATTCATAAACATTACTTGTATAGTATCAGTCAGACTAAATGTAATAATTGTTACTAAGTAACACTGTAGTCAAGGTCTAAATATCTACTACAATTTATTCGGATCAAATCACTATCAAATTTTACATACCCAAAATACCTTATATTCAACATGGTTACCAAACCATCACTTTATAGGATACATTTTACATGACTAGCTATGTTAATATCTAATAATAACTCTTGAACCAATACAGGTAGACTGCTGACTAGCCTTAGATCAACTAGGTGTAGTATGTGTGTAGTGGCATTTCACCTCTAATCATAACATCTCTTGATTAAAGTTTGCTTAGACAAAACTACCTACCACACACATACCACATATGTCTAGGTCTATCATGTTACTAGCATATAGCCAAGGCCGTCCCACTATGAAATGAAGCTACTACAACCTGATTAGTGTTAATGGAGTTTTACACAGATGTCAGTATATATAATTGTGTGTACTATTGTGTCTGTTAGGTATTTAATAGAGTTGGTAGTCATTATATGGTCTGTCTCTTTTGTTTAATTGAAGACAAAATTTTGACAATGTGTGTAGTAATAAGCCAATTATGTAATTTGTGGTTAGTCTACAATATGTTGGGTGTTGAAGTGTTTGTGTTTTAAATAATAATTTAATAAGTGCAATATAAGGAGATAAATTTAATTGAAGTTTTTACATTGAGAAAACATCTATAAACAATATAGAATCAATCCAATTAGTCTAGAGAAAAGTAATTGCATATTAAAATACATTCCTATGCTAATATTAATATAATTAATTAATTCCAATATTTTGTTATAGGTAAAAAATGGTATTAATATGGATAATGTGACCCGGGCAGAGGCATTGACTGCTTTGATGAGTGGTGGGTGATATTTGTGCTATGGTAAAGTCAGTCGAGAGGAAGTGTCCTCAGAAGAAGTGACATCAGTTTATCAAGACGTCGATCTACTTCTACTTTTACTCGTAGAAAACCTCCAAGTCTAGCAAGGTAAGAAAACAGTGTTCACATGATCTAGTTGTAGTTCACATAGTACATTAGATGTAGACATTGAAGGCAAATAAAAAATGGTAGGGAAAGGGGAAAAGCAAAATGTACCAATATTTTGACATCTATTTCATGAGGTGTATGGTCAATTTTATGATTCTAGCATTAAAACAAAACCATGAAATACAAATTTTTCGTAACTTTAAAGATTGAAAAGTTGGCAAAGAATTCCATTATTATTTAACTAGGACTCAAGAATGCTATCATGAGCATTGAAATAGCTCCCTCAATGGCTATTTAGGTAGTAATACTCATTGCAAAACAGTAACAAATTCTCATTATTCTGAAACTCATGATTATGGGTAGGGCAATGCCATACCTGTCTTACTGCTCCTAAACTTAATGTTAGAGCTATATAGCTTATTGCTTTGTGCATATTGCTATATAGGCTAAAAACTCTGCTGTGTGTTTCTGTCATATTGCTATTATAATATACTATAATAGAGATACAATAACATATTGTCATGCTTATAATATTCAAATTTTTTGTTCACACATTGTAGTTAAGTCCATTGAAATTGGGTGTCACAATAGCATTGTGATGAATGTACTCCTCTACCGGAACCAGTCAGCAATGCTAGGCTATTTCTTATAAAAATAAGATCATTATTGGGTGGGACATTACTCTAACAATTCAGGAAGTCTTTTGAGAGTATGATCCAGAGACAGACAGTGGACCATGCTAGCTACTAGTCCAGTAGGGTTCTATGGTTTGACTGTCTTTCAAGACAAAAATCACTTAGTTGGTGGATTTGACCCAACAACACAAGATTGCTCGGGCTAAACTCTTTTCTTTGAATGAACGTGAAGGTACCTGGATGGGGTCCCTCCCAACCATGCCACGGCTCGCATGCACTCAGCTGTAGTAAGTCTTGGGAGCAGTCTAGTGGGCTGGTGGACGTAATAATAAGGCTAGTTTGAATTGTGTGGAGTGTTTAGTTTTGATCACAGCAATGGTATATTGCTCACCCTCTTCTACTGGAGCAAAGTTCCATTAAAAGTATATGCACAGTGGCTATTGGTACTTATTGAGGCGGAGAACAGCAGGGATTGGGTTCAACACGAGCTATCTACAACTCCATTACAGTCTCTTATCGACTCCGCCCTCCACAAAAATGGCAGTGTGTCTTGTTTTAAAGCAATCCGTACATTGCCAACTACATATGCTGCAGTCACTATTATAGGTGGCAAGATCATTGCCATTGGTGGTAATCGGGGTAATGGATCAGAGATCTCATCTTCTGTATATGCACTTTGTGAAGACCCATTTCATGGCTAGAAGTAGGGGGGAATTACCCATCCCTTTGACTCATACGTGTGCTATTCCTATATCAGATGAAGAAGTGTTAGTTATAGGAGGTCGTGATGAGAATGGTAGGACAGTGATATAGTCTATCATTTGTACTTACAAGGAGAAGTCGTATACACAATGAAAAGTTTTATGCTCTTTGTAACAAATGCTTTCTTCATCTCTCTTCCTCTCCTTTTATATATGTAATGCATAATAAAGCTATTTATAATGTTTTAATAATTATTTGATAGTTAAATATTTTGCTATTAAATTTTATATGTAATTGTCAATCACATCCACATTATATAAACTCTATGAATAATAGAACAATTAAAAACTCATTGACATTTAATAAGCAATCAAACCTAATTAAAACTTGTACAGTTTTTACACACTACTGTATTTAGTAACAGTTATTATAATAAGGACTATAAATGTCTAACCACAAAGATGAACTGAATTAAATTTTACTGTCTAGTCGTGTTTATCATCTTCTACTCTATTATAATTATAAACATGTTTTTTTATAAATAGCAATGACATACATATTTTATAAATGTTTGTATGTAGCTTAGTTATAGAACTGACTATATAACAAGTTTATACTACATAGTGTAAACATCATATATTCTCATAGATATAGTTATCTGTGGGCTGCTTGACGACATTCATCATCAATAGATTGAAAAACCATAGGACTCACAAACTTTCATTTCAATATCTTCATCAGGTCTATAGATATACAGTGTACGAGTTAAACACAAGGCAATTATGATATGGATTTTGTGTACCACTCAATCCCATTATTGATAACTTACTGACTGCCCAATTGTTGTTGGTCTTTAGAGGTAGTAATGACGAGTCTGTATCAACAAACAATATCTATCTGAGTATAATATTAAATACCGTCTGATGTTATATAAACTGTAAGATATTTCAACAACACTAACTATCACTACAATCAACGTATACCAACTAGTACACCCGTTATACAGTAATAGTAGATGAAGTAACTGCAGAGATATCATAAACTTAGTGATAATCCTTATATTGTACTTACCTTAACAGTAGTACCTAATGATGGCTGAAGAGATATTATTGACACTGTGGTTGTAGATGGTAGCATCATTAATTAGTCACTGAAAATACCTGGTTGTATGTTAGTTAGGTAGAGTTTGATTGCCAATTACTTCCATAGTCCATAACCATTAACAGTGTAACCACGTACACCAAACAGATAACAGCTGTTACCTATCAAATCACTTATATTCACATTTACTACTACTTGTATTAGTTTTTATCATGGACTAAACTCATCACACTAGGAGAAACAACTATCATTAGGACTGATGAGTAGGTGTACCCTATCTCATATGTGATAATATGGATAGTCTACAGGAATATAACTAGGTATACTCCATGAGATAACAGCCCATGTAGTAGACATCAAACTGGATAGTGTATTAACTGGACAGGAACTGAGTACAAAGAATCATTAGTTTAATTACATACACTAATTACATTACTGCAGGTCCCAGTATATCTTGATAGGCTCTGATTGTGATGTTATAAAAGTTGTGCTGGTATTAGTTCCTTCAGTGTCATCTTATTTTGACACAACCTCCTTTTACCTGTTGTGTCACAGTGTGTGTGTCACTAGTGGCATTGACTACATATCCATCAGCATCAGATGGAACAGATGTCCAACTGACAGTGATAGTGGTAGCTGTCTTGTTGACCAGAGTAGGAGAAGAGAGGAGTGAATCCTGGAGCTGAGAGTATTACATATGACATCATGTAACTATAGTAGTAAAAGTACTTACCAGTTGCTGTAAGATAATGATTTCTTGCAATCTCATCAACATTTTATAACATCTATGTACATGATCACCATTATTGTTTTGACTGACTAAATATTCCACTACTGATCTCCTCTGCATACCAAATAACAGCTAGATTGTGAACAATTGTATTATTAATATTATGAATAATTTGACTCTCATTACTACAACTGTATCCAAAGTTATGTGTTAAACAGTTGAATTCAATACTAGAAACTCTGACTGTTATATACATAATGAAATTTCTATCAATTCCACTTTGAACACATTGAAGTCTGTATTGTTGTGGAACAAAAACTGTCATATCAGAAGGAAGTTCAACAAGGAAGTTCAACCTGAAATCTTTACAAATCTCTACATGTTCTATAATAGATCAGTAACAAATGACAGTGTGTACTAGTACAATGAGATATAACTTACTGAATATATGAACAGTGATGATGTTGGTATTAGGATCAGAACAAAAACTGGGTAGACAACACTTGAACTTATTACCACCTATATTATCTATATTACAAGATTCATAAAAGCTTTGTCCATCTGGTCTATATACAGTGATGTTAGCAGGATTATTAGATTCAATACAGCGAAGAGGATCATTGTTATTGTTACTGTGTTACAGTTGACAGATTGTCCATTAGGATAGACCCACTCTCCTCCAGACAAAGTAGAATTAGTAACACCACACTGAAGATGTGATATATATATGATGACAAGCCTGGTGTGATGTAAATATGATTAATGTAGAAGCCATCAGGATAACAACTTCCATTGAACATCAGGTAGATACCTAAAACATTGTCAATAAATGATGTACTATACAATCAATTCCACTTACCTGAGTCTGGTGGACAATTACTAATAACTTCACTCACACATAACAAGAAGATAGTAGCTAGTAGTAGTACTGACATTGTCTCACTATCAGAGCCTTTCTCTCTCATGATAAATGTGCTGCACTAATGCTTATACTTTTCTCAATATTTTAAAACTCAAGAACAAGCTATAAATAACAGTTCAATCATTTGTAATAAATCACAATGTCTACAATACTTAATTTATGTCATAACAGTTAGCTTTATAATACACAAGATTATTAACTGATTTAATAAATTGTGATATTTTTAAAGGATTACATAATTGGTTCTATATCATTGTATGTGTGTGTTCAAGAAGAAAGTGTACTTAACAATATGATATGATCTTTGTTAAAAAACAACCAGTAACATCAAAACACAAATCACACATGGGATCTGTTGTAATATGACTATACATATATGTACAAAGTATCATGAAATTGGATGTGATCTGATTCTGATTGGATATGATCTATGTGAAAGGTGATGCCATACAGTGCTCAAAATAATTATAACACAGTCTGATCTATTTATATTTTAATGTACAGTGCCCAGGGGGGGGGGGGGGGGGGGGGTGGGGGGGGGGGGGGGGGGGGGGGGGGATTATAATGAAGTACTTGGTTGTCCTACTGGCTGTGATTAAACTTAAGTATAATACATACAACATGTATTATTATGTAGGAAATATATTGTTACCATTAGTATTACAGTTGTATAATTATTATTATTATAGAGTTGGTAATATTTGTGTATTTTTATCGTAATAAAACTTAATCAATTACATGATATATTTTAGTCTATTTTATTTTGTGCATGAAAGCTAAACTATATAACTAAGCTATTAGTGAAGTAGGAAAATACACAAGATTTAGAGTGTGCAGTTATTGTGGGTGTGTGCCACTGTGTGGGTAAAACTTACCTGAACATGGGTACACATGCATTGGTTGTTGTGGGAAAACAATCAACTTGTGAAGTAAACTGTTATAATTAGGCATATTGTACATTGTTATGTGACTACAATATCCCAATACAAATATAGTTTACTTATGACAAAATAATTTCATAAATTGACATGGACATCTAAATATGTAGCTGAAATTAAATAGGTATACAAAGATTTAATGGTTTAATACGTTATCAACTACTCCAAAACTAACTGTTTCACAGTAACAAGAAAAAAAATGACCAAACTTTAAAATGTATAATAGAACCAAAATATTCAATAAACTTCAAAAATAGAACTACCTAGTAACATTGTTGACACCATGTACCATTGTTTATTAAAATATACACTCATATACATTGGTATCTACTGGTGGTTGACACTCATCATAATATCATCAGTTGGTTTAGAGTGATTAAGAGTGTAGGTCACACACTCTTTCATTTCAATATCTTCATCAGGTCTATAGATAGACAGTATATAAATTTATACAATTTACCTACTATCTTTTTGTTGTTGAACTTTACTGATAGCAGTGATAAGTTCACTGAGGTCTGCCAACAAACAAACAATAATTGCTTATTAGCAATATTACACAATATATATATTCAAAACAAACACTACTATCACTATAATCAATAGTACACCAACTAGTATACCAGTCCAGTATTAGTACTAGTGTTAGATGAAGTAACTGAAAAGAAATAATGATAAATTCTAGATTGTCTACAATTACCTTCATTAGTACGAATAGTATATCTGTTCTATTAGCAATTACTGTCCATAGTCCATAACCATTAAACAGTGTACCACGTACACCAAAAAGATAACAGCTGTTACCTATCAGATCACTTATAGTCACATTTCTACTACTTGTATTAGTTTTTATCATTGGACTAAATCATCACTAGGAGAACAACTACCATTAGACTGATGAATAGTGTACCCTATCTCATATGTGATAATAGGATAGTCTACAGGAATATAACTAGGTACACTCCATGAGATAACAGCCCATGTAGTAGACATCAAACTGGATAGAATGGCTAAAACTCTGCTGTATGTTTCCTGTCATATTCCTATTATACATACTGTAATTAGAAATATAATAACATATTGTCATGTTTATAATATTCAAATTTTTTGTTCACACATTGTAGTTAAGTCCATTGAAATTGGGTGTCACAATAGCATGTGATGAATGTACTCCTCTACCGGAACCAGTCAGCAATGCTCAGGCTATTTCTTATAAAAATAAGATCATTATTGGTGGACATTACTCTAACAATTCAGGAAGTCTTTTTGAGTATGATCCAGAGACAAATAAGTGGACCACTCTAGCTATTAGTCCAGTATGGTTCTATGGTTTGGACTGTCTTTCAAGACAAAATCACTTTAGTTGGTGGATTTGACCAAACAACACAAGATTGCTCGGCTAAAAACTTTTCTTTGAATGAAAAGTGAAGGTACCTGGATGGGGTCCCTCCCACCCATTCCTGCAGCTCACATAGATCAGCTGTAGTAAGTCTTGGGAGAGTCTAGTGGTGGCTGGTGGGAGTAACAATAAGGCTAGTTTGAATTGTGTGGAGGTGTTTAGTTTTGCATCACAGCAATGGTATATTGCTCACCCTCTTTCTACTGGAGCAAAGCTCTCATTAAAAAGTATATGCAACAGTGGCTATTGGTACTTATTAGGTGAGAGAAAGCAAGGGATTTGACTCAACAAAGCTATCTACACTCCATTACAGCTGCAGTCACTATTATAGGTGGCAAGATCATTGCCATTGGTGGTAATCGGGGTAATGGATCAGAGATCTCATCTTCTGTATATGCACTTTGTGAAGACCCATTTTCATGGCTAGAATAGGGGAATTACCCATCCCTTTGACTCATACGTGTGCTATTCTATATCAGATGAAGAAGTGTAGTTATAGGTTGAGGTGATGAGAATAGTAAGGACAGTGATGTAGTCTATCATTTGTACTTACAAGAGAAGTCGTATACACAATGAAAAGTTTTATGCTCTTGTAACAAATGCTTTCTTCATCTCTCTTCCTCTCCTTTATATATGTAATGCATAATAAAGCCTATTTATAATGCTTTAATAACTATTTGATATTAAATATTTTGCTACTAAATTTTATATGTAATTGTCAATCACATCCACACTATATAAAACTCTATGAATAATAGAACAAATTAAAACTCATTGACATTTAAATAAGCCAATCAAACTAATTAACAACTTGTACAGTTTTTACACACTATTGTATTTAGTAACAGTTATTATATAAAGACTATAAATTTCTAGCCAAAAGATGAGCTGAATTAAATTTTACTTTCTAGTTATGTTTATCATATTCTTACTCTATATAATTATAGCATGATTTTTACAATAGCAATGACATACATATTTTAGAAATGTTATTGTATATAGCTTAGTTATAGAACTGACTATATAACAAGTTTATACACATAAATGTAACATATATATTCTCATAGACATAGTTATCTGTTTGTTGCTTGATGACATTCATCATCAATTGATTGAAAAACCGTAGGACTCACAAACTTTCATTTCAATATCTTCATCAGGTCTATAGATATACAGTGTATGAGTTAACACAAAGCAATTATGATATGAATTTGTGTACCAATCAATCCATTATGATAACTTACTGACTGCCCAATTGTTGTTGGTCTTTAGAGGTAGTAATGACAAGTCTGTATCAACAAACAATATATATCTGATATAATATAAAATACCGTCTGATGTATATAAAACTGTAAGATATTCCCAACAACAACTAACTATCACTACAATCAACAGTATACCAACTAGTACACCCAGTCCAAATAGTACTAGTGTTAGATGAAGTAACTGCAGAGACATCATAAAACTTATGATAATCCTCATACTATACTTACCTCTAACAGTTGTACCTAATGATGGTTGAAGAGAGATTATTGACACTATGGTAGTAGATGGTGGCATTTGATGAGATATAGCTGACACTATTGTGGTGGATGGTAGCATGATTAATAGTAACTGAAAATACCTGTTGTATGTAGCTTAGGTAGAGTTTGATTACCAATTATTGTCCATAGTCCATAACCATTAACAGTGTAACCACGTACACAAAACATATAACAGCTGTTACCTATCAGATCACTTATATTCACATTTATACTACTTGTATTAGTTTTTATCATTGGACTAAACTCATCACTAGGAGAACAACTATCATTAGACGATGAGTAGTGTACCCTATCTCATATGTGATAATAGGATAGTCTACAGGAATATAACTAGGTACACTCCATGAGATAACAGCCCATGTAGTAGACATCAAACTGGATAGTGTACTAACTGGACCAGGACCTGAGTACAAAGTATAATTGTTGTTTACTAGAATGACAATGTACTTACCAGTTCCAATTTGTACTTCAATAGGATCACTGAAGGGACCTCTTCAAATAGAGTTCACAAAGACCAGCTACGCTCATGTTATATACATTACCAAACACTAGATCATTCACAATGACATATCTCTCGCTACTGGTCAGGTTGTATGTGATATTATTATTACTAATGATAACAATATACTCAATGATTCTACCATTACGTAGATGACAATCAACCTCTTCCCATGTGATATTGTTTGAGTTAAATTTCCAGATGAAACTGTGACTGCCTTGGGTGATCCAATAGGTACTGTAAATATGAATAATTGTAACCTTGGTTTGATGTGAAATATTTACCTGTTGGGCCGTTTCACCTAATATCATTACTGGACTAGACTCTCCTAGTACATTACCAGCTTTCACTGTGATGGTATAGTTCATACCACTAAACAATTCTCTTAATATATAGCTGAATGTTGTAGTGGACTGATGAGGAGTAACAGAAACCAATCTCACATTCACTGATGATAACTCAGGACAAGATGAACTATAGGAAATGTTGTAGTATGTTACATAGTTACCATCTTCACTACTGGGACTAGTCCATTTCACTCTAATAGTAGTGGTTGAGATATCACTCACTGAGTGATTAGTTTACTGGTGTAGGAACTAGACAATCAAATAAAAGTTACTTTGTGCTTATGGTAATATCAACTCACCATCAAACCTTAACAATCTTTTGTGTACTATTAATTGAAGGAAGATCTTTATATGAGTACACATTGATCTCATAATATCTACTCAATGTTAGTCCATTGATTTACAACTTCATCTTCTCAGTAGATAGTATTTTGTTGGTACCTACTCCAGTAGTAGAGTTAATGACAATCACATATCCATTAGTCTGTAAAGACATAGTCCAGTTGATATTGATACTACTCTCATTTAAAATATATGCCATCACATTAAATGGAGGACCACTGGGAACTAAAAAGGGTAAATCTAGTTAAGATGAACAACTAAATTTCACATACCTTGTAATATCACAGTGTCACTGTAGTTCACATGCCTTTATACATGCTATACAGGTAACATTAACTGACACTCCAGTGGATCAGGATATACCAGTAGTGTGTTGTTGTATATGAGGAGATCAGAATCAATTAATGTATACATTGAGTTGGACTTCATCACTCCATTCACTAACCAGTAAAACATCATTAGTAACATTGACATTAGTTGTGATACAATGAATAAGATATTGATTGTTTTGAAGTTTAGTAATGGATGAGACAAATGTCCAATTCAATTAATGAAATTACTAAGGAAGATATTGACCTAGATATTAATTTATATTGACCCTAGACATTACAATACCTGATGATAATGTTTTTACACTGATTGCATTACTAGCAGGTCCTAGTATATCTTGATAGCTCTAACTGTGATGTTATAAGTTGTTACTGGTATCAGTCCTTCAGTGTCATCTCATTCTGACTACCTCCCTTTACCTGGTGTGTCACAGTGTGTGTGTCATTAGTGACATTCACTACATATCCATCAGCATCAGATGGAACAGGTGTCCAACTGACAGTGATAGTGGTATTGTCTTGTTGACCAGAGTAGGAAGAGAGGGGAGTGATCCTGGAGCTAAGAGGATTACATATGACATCAAGTAACTATAGTAGTAAAAGTACTTACCAGTTACTGTAAGATAGTGATTTCTTTCAACGTTTTGTGCTCTTACATAACATCTATGTACATGATCACCATTATTGTTTGACTGACTAAATATTCCACTATTGATCTTCTCTGCATCCCAAGTAACAGTAAGGCTGCATGAAACTTTGTACTGTTAATACCATATAAGAATTGAACTGGGCCAATTTGACAGCTGTATCCAAACTGTTGCAATGAACAGTTGAGTTGAGTATCGTTATAATACCACTCAAAATTGTTATACCATCCACTATACACAATGAAGTCTGTATTGTTGTGGAACAACTGTCATATTAGAAGGAAGATCAACATTTTTGAAGTCTATGATCTCTACATGTCCTATAGTAGATCAGTAACAAATGACAGTGTGTACTAGTACAATGAGATATAACTTACTGAATATATGAACAGTGATGATATTGGTAGTAGGATCAGAACAATTACTGGGTAGACAACACTTAACACTCATTACCACCAAATCAGATTCATGAAAATTGTCTGCATTAGGTCTGTATACAGTGATGTTAGCTGGAGTATTAGAGACATCACAGAGAGTGGGTCATTGTTAAAACTTTGATACAGTTTAGAGGTTGTCCATTAGGATTAACCCATTCTCCTCCAGACAAAGTAGAATTAGGTACACACACTGAAGATGTGATATATATGATGATCCATCTGGTGTGATGTAATTATGATTGATGTAGGAGCCATTAGGATAACAATCTCCATGAACATCAGGTAGATACCTAGAGCATTGTCAATAAATGATGTACTACACATCAAGTCACTTACCTGAGTCTGGTGGACAGTTACTAATAACTTCACTGACACCTAATAAGAAAATAGTAGCCAGTAAGTAGTACTGATGACATTGTCCATACCATCAGAGCTAACAGAATCTATCTAGTTGTGTGCACACTGCCAATTGTACACACATTGTTAAATATTGGATTATGATGAATACACATTATCAGTAGTAATAATTAGTTTTTTACTGTTAACTACAATAATTTAATGTAGTCAATACTGTATATAATAGATTTTCCAAACATTTACTTCATATCCATTGCACTTTTAAAGTTGACTTTATAAACCACTGGACCTCAATGTTATTGATGTTAAAATTCAAGAGAATAGTTAGAACAGAAAAGTGTAAAACACAATTCAACAATCCTTCCGCATAAATACACACCTTTAATGGCTAGTGAATAGTTAGTTATGGTAAAGTTAACATTCAATGGAATCTAAACTAACATCCATCATTATTAGAGCTAGCAGTGACAAGAGTGCCATTGTAAATTGTACAGGGAAAAAATCAACTGAGATGCATAATATTATAATACATTGTTATGGCTTTAAAGATTATGACAATACAATTTACTTAACTTAGTTTACATATGACAAAGATTGGGGCTCAATGTAAGAGATTGGCTATTATTTATTGTGAGTGGGTGTTTATCTTATGTTTTTTCAAGCTCTGAAAGTCTAGCTTGAAAAAATTTGATGCCTTTAACAATCTTCAAATGTAGGATATGATAATTTGATAAAAACCAACATTGTAAAATATAAAAATAGTAATAATCAGTATACAAACTAAGTGTTGATTGACATAAATTTGACATGGACTTTGAATATATTGTAAACTGAATTTAGTAGCAGACAAAAATTTAATGGTTTAATACATTATCAATTAGTCCAAAATTATTTCACAAACAACAATAAAAAAAAAAACCAAAAAATTAAAGTCTATAGGCAACAAATATGTAATAAAACTTCAAAATAGAACTAGCTACTACATTAAATGCACTCCATGTACTATTGTTTAAAAATATCATATATGCTGATATACACTGGTATCTACTGGTGGTTCACACTTTCATAAATCTTATCAGTTAATCTAGACTGATGTGTAATGTAGGGCTCACAGACTTTCATTTCAATATCTTCATCAGGTCTATAGATAGACAGTATATGAGTTAACACAAGATAACAGAAATATGACAACTTACCTACTGTCTGTTTGTTGTTGAACTTAGAGGTAGCAGTGATTTCCCAGTTCATGAGTCTGCATCAAAGAATAATTATTTATTGACATTATTAAATATCCATACCGTCTGTTTAAATAAACTGTAAGATATTCCCAACAATACTAACTATCACTACAATCAACAGTATACCAACTAGTATACCCAGTATAGTAATAGTACTAATGTTAGATGAGTAACTGTAAACATACAAGTTATATAATAATAATTTCTAGATTGTCTACAATTACTTCATTAGTACAAATAGTCAATTCTGTTCTGTTTATATTACCAAATTACTGTCCATAGTCCCATAACCATTAACAGTGTAACCACGTACACCAAACAGATAACAGCTGTTACCTATCAGATCACTTATATTCACATTTCTACTACTTGTATTAGTTTTTATCATTGGACTAAACTCATCACTAGGAGAACAACTATCATTAGACTGATGAGTAGTGTACCCTATCTCATATGTGATAATAGGATAGTCTACAGGAATATAACTAGGTACACTCCATGAGATAACAGCCCATGTAGTAGACATCAAACTGGATAGTGTACTAACTGGACCAGGAACTGAGTACAAAGTATAATTGTTGTTCACTAGAACTGACAATGTACTTACTAGTTCCAATTTGTACTTCAACAGGGTTTGCTGAAGGGACCTCTTCCAATAGAGTTCACACCAGCTACACTCACGTTATATACATTACCAAATACTAGATCATTCACAATGACATATCTCTCACTACTGGTCAGATTGTATGTCATACTATTGTTACTAATCATCACAATATACTCAATGATTCTACCATTACTTAGATGACAATCAACCTCTTCCCATGGGATATTTTTTGATGTCTTATTTAATAAGAAACCATAACTGATGCAGGTGATCCTCTTGGACCTGTGAATTATTGTCAACATTAAACCAGTCATATTATCATGTAATTACTTGATGTTGGGTCTATTTCACTTAATATCATTGTTGACTAGACTCTCCTAGTATATTACCAGCTTTCACTGTGATGGTATAGTTCATACCACTGAACAATTCTCTTAATGTATAACTGAATGTTGTAGTGGACTGATATGGAGTAACAGAGATCAATCTCACATTTACTGATGATAACTCAGGACAAGATGGATTATAGGAAATGTTGTAGTATGTTACATAGTTACCATCTTCACTACCGGACTAGTCCAGTTCATTGTAATAGTAGTGGTTGTTGACATCACTCACTGAGAGATTAGTTACTGAAGTAGGAACTAGACAATCAACTAAAGTCACATTGTGTTTATACAGATATCAACTCACCATCAAACCTTACAATCTTTGGTGTACTATTAATTGAAAGAAGATCTTTATATGAGTACACACTGATCACATAATATCTACTCATGTTAGTCCACTGATTAGAACTTCATCTTATGTAGAAGATAATATCTTGTTGGTACCACCTACTCCAGTAGTAGAATTGATGACAATCACATATCCAGTAGTCTGTGATGACATAGTCCAGTTAACCTTGATACAAATCTTGTTTAAAATATATGCCATCACATTAGATGGAGACCACTGGGAACTAGAAAAGAATAACCTAGTTAAGATGAACAACTAAATTTCACATACCTTCTAATATCACAGTGTCACTGTAGTTCACTCCTTTATACATTGCTATACAGGTAACATTAACTGACACTCCCAGTGGATCAGGATATACCAGTAGTGTGTTATTGTATATAGGAGATCAGAATCAAGTAATGTATACATTGAGTTGTACTTCATCACTCCATTCACTAACCAGTAGACATCATTAGTAACATTGACATTAGTTGTGATACAATGAATAAGATATTGAGTGTTTTGAAGTTTAGTAATGGATGACACAAATATCCAACTGATTGATGAAATAACTAAAAATAATTTGACAATGAGCAAATTTATAGACATTACAATACCTGATGATAATGTTTGTACACTAATTACATTACTAGCAGGTCCAGGATGTCTTGATAGGCTCTGATTGTGATGTTATAAGTTGCTCCTGGTATCAGACCCTTCAGCGTCATCTTATTTTGACAACCTCCTTTTACCTGTTGTGTCACAATGTGTGTGTCACTAGTGGCATTGACTACATATCCATCAGCATCAGATGGAACAGGTGTCTTCAATTGACAATGATAGTGGTAGCTGTCTTGTTGACCAGAGTAGGAGAGGGAGTGAATACTGGAGCTGAGAGAATTACATATGACATCATGTAACTATAGTAGTAAACGTACTTACCAGTTACTATAAGATAACGATTTCTTACTATCTCATCAACTCTTACATAAAACCAATGTACATGATCACCATTATTGTTTGACTGACTAAATATTCCACCACTGATCTTCTCTGCATACCAAGTAACAGTTAGATTATGAACAATTATATATTAATACTTTGAATAGTTTGACTCTCATTACTACAACTGTATCCAAAACTATGTGTCAAACAGTTGATTCAATACTAGAACTGTGACTGTTATATAATACATAATACCACCTAAAATTTCTATCAATTCCACTTTGAACACATTGAAGTCTGTATTGTTGTGGAACAACTGTCATATTAGAAGGAAGTTCAACAACACTGAAGTCTGTGATCTCTACATGTTCTATAATAGATCAGTAACAAATGACAGTGTGTACTAGTACAATGAGATATAACTTACTGAATATATGAACAGTGATGATGTTGGTAGTAGGATCAGAACAACTGCTGGGTAGACAACACTTGAACTTATTACCACCTATATTATTTATATTATTAGAAGATTCATAAAAGCCTTGTCCATCAGGTCTATATACAGTATGTTAGCAGGATTATTAGATTCAATACAGCGGAGAGGATCATTGTAATTGTTACTGTTACAGTTGACAGATTGTCCATTAGGATAGATCCACTCTCCTCCAGACAAAGTAGAATTTGGTAACACACATTGGAGAGGTGAATAGTTTAGTGTGACCTGGTGTGATGTAAATATGATTAATGTAGGAGCCATTAGTATAACAACTTCCATTGAACATCAGGTAGATACCTAGAACATTGTTAATAAATGATGTACTATACATCAAGTCACTTACCTGAGTCTGGTGGACAGTTACTAATAACTTTGCTCGCACATAACAAGAAGATTGTAGCTAGTAGTAGTACAGACATTGTCTTATTATCAAAGCCTTTCTCTCTCATGATATAATGTGTTGCAATAATACCTTTAACTAAATATTTACAGAACTCAAGAGCAAACTATAAATAACTGTTAATTATTTGTAATAAATCACAATGTCTACAATACTTAATTTATGTAATAATTGCTAATAACAGTTTGTTATTATACTACACAAGATTATTAACTAATTTGTGATATTTGTAAAGGATGACATATTTGGTTCGATATTATTATATGTGTGTGTTCAAGAAGAAAGTGTACTTAACAATATGATATGATCTTTGTTAAAACAACCAGTAACATCAAATACAACACACAGGTGCTATACATATATATACAAGTATCATGAAATTGGATGTGATCTGATCTGATTGGATATGATCTATGTGAAAGGTTGATGCCATACAGTGCTCAAAATAATTATAACACGTCTGATCTATTCATATTTTTAATGTACAGTGCTAACTAGATTATAATGAAGTACTAGTTGTCCTACTGGATTAACTTAAGTATAATACATACAACATGTATTATTATGAGGGAAATATATTGTTACCATTATTATTATAGTTGGTAATATTTTGTGTATTTTTATCATAAATACTTTAATCAATTAGATGATATATTTTAGTCTATTTCATTTTGTATATGAAGCTAACTATATAACTAAGCTATTAGTGAAGTAGGAAGATATATAAGATTTAGAGTGTGCAGTTAGTGTGTGTGTGGGTAAAACTTACCTGAACACGAGTACACATGCATTGGTTGATATGGGAAAACATCAACTGTGAAGTAAACTGTTATAATTAGCATATTGTACATTGTTATGTGACTACAATATCCCAATACAAATATAGTTTACTTATGACAAAATAATTTCATAAATTGACATGACATCTAAATATTGTAGCTGAAATTAATAGGTATACAAAATTTATGGTTTAATACGTTATCAACTACTCCAAAAACTGTTTCACAGTAACAAGAAAAAATGACCAAACTTTAAAATGTATAATAGAACCAAAATATTCAATAAACTTCAAAATTAGAACTACCTAGTACATTGCTGCACTCCATTTACCATTGTTTATTAAATATACACTCATATACATTGGTATCTACTGGTGGTTGACACTCATCATAAATATCATCAGTTGGTTTAGAGTGATTAAGAGTGTAGGTCACACACTCTTTCATTTCAATATCCTCATCAGGTCTATAGATAGACAGTATATGAATTTATACAATTTACCTACTATCTTTTGTGTTGTTGAACTTTACTGATAGCAGTGATAAGTTCACTGAGTCTGCTCTCAACAAAACAAACATAATTGCTTATTAGCAATATTAACAATATATATATATTCCCAACAACACTACTATCACTATAATCAATAGTACACCAACTAGTATACCCAGTCCAGTATTAGTACTAGTGTTAAATGAAGTAACTGAAAAGAAATAATGATAAATTCTAGATTGTCCACAATTACCTTCATTAGTACAAATAGTATATTCTTGTTCTATTAGCAATTACTGTCCATAGTCCATAACCATTAACAGTAACCACGTACACCAAACAGATAACAGGTGTTACCTATCACATCACTTATAGTCACATTTATACTACTTGTATTAGTTTTTTATCATTGGATTAAACTCATCACTAGGAGAACAACTACCATTAGACTGATGAGTAGTGTACCCTATCTCATATATGATAATAGGTGGTCTACAGGAATATAACTAGGTACACTCCATGAGATAACAGCCCATGTAGTAGACATCAAACTGGATAGAATGGCTAAAAACTCTGCTGTATGTTTCCTGGTCATATTGCTATTATACATACTATAATTAGAGATATAATAACATATTGTCATGCTTATAATATTCAATGTGTTTTGTTCACATTGTAGTAAAATCCATTGAAATTGGGTGTCACAATAGCGTGTGATGAATGAACTCCTCTACCGGAACCAGTCAGCAATATGTAATTGTCAATCACATCCACATTATATAAACTCTATGAATATAGAACAATTAAAAACTCATTGACATTTAATAAGCCAATCAAACCTAATTAAAACTTGTACAGTTTTTACACACTACTGTATTTAGTAACAGTTATTATATTAAAGACTATAAATGTCTAACCACAAAGATGAACTGAATTAAAACTTTACTTTCTAGTCATGTTTATCATATTCTCACTCTATTATTATTATAACATGTTTTATATAATAGCAATGACATACATATTTTATAAATGTTCTTGTATATAGCTTAGTTATAGAACTGACTATATAACAAGTTTATACTACATAGTGTAACATCATATATTCTCGTAGACATAGTTATCTGTTTACAAATTTTCATAAACATAGTTATCTGTTGGTGCTTGACGACATTCATCATCAATAGATTGAAAACCATAGGACTCACAAACTTTAATTTCAATATCTTCATCATGTCTATAGATATACAGTGTATGAGTTAACACAAGGCAATTATGATATGGATTTGTGTACCAATCAATCCCATTATTGATAACTTACTGACTGCCCAATTGTTGTTGGTCTTGAGAGGTAGTAAGACGAGTCTGTATCAACAAACAATATCTATCTGAGTATAATATTAAATACCGTCTGATGTATATAAAACTGTAAGATATTCCCAACAACACTAACTATCACTACAATCAACAGTATACTAACTAGTACACCCAGTACAGTAATAGACTAGTGTTAGATGAAGTAACTGCAGAGACATCATAAACTTAGTGATAATCCTTATATTGTACTTACCTTTAACAGTAGTACCTAATGATGGCTGAAGAGAGATTATTGACACTGTGGTTGTAGATAGTAGCATGATTAATAGACACTGAAAATATCTGTTGTATGTAGTTCAGCTAGAGTTTGATTGCCAATTACTGTCCATAGTCCATAACAATTAACAGTATAACCACGTACACCAAACAGATAACAGCTGTTACCTATCAGATCACTTATATTCACATTTATACTACTTGTATTAGTTTTTATCATTGGACTAAACTCATCACTAGGAGAACAACTATCATTAGACTGATGAGTAGTGTACCCTATCTCATATGTGATAATAGGATAGTCTACAGGAATATAAACTAGGTACACTCCATGAGATAACAGCCCATGTAGTAGACACATCAAACTGGATAGTGTACTAACTGGACCAGGAACTGAGTACAAAGTATAATTGTTGTTCACTAGAAACTGACAATGTACTTACTAGTTCCAAATTGTACTTCAACAGGGTTGCTGAAGGACCTCTTCCAATAGAGTTCACACCAGCTACACTCATGTTATAACATTACCAAATACTAGGTCATTCACAATGACATATCTCTCACTACTGGTCAGGTTGTATGTGATATTATTATTACTAATGATAACAATATACTCAATGATTCTACCATTACGTAGATGACAATCAACCTCTTCCCATGTGATATTGTTTCTGATGTTAAAAGTTTACAGATGAAACTGTGACTGCCTGGGTGATCCAATAGGTACTGTAATAGGAATAATTGTAACCTTGGTTTTGATGTGAAATATTTACCTGTTGGGCCTGTTTCACCTAATATCATCACTGGACTAGACTCTCCTAATATATTACCAGCTCTCACTGTGATGGTATAGTTCATACCACTAAACAATTCTCTTAATATATAACTGAATGTTGTAGTGGACTGATGAGGAGTAACAGGAACCAATCTCACATTCACTGATGATAACTCAGGACAATATGAACTATAGGAAATGTTGTAGTATGTTACATAGTTACCATCTTCACTACTGGGACTAGTCCAATTCACTCTAATAGTAGTGATTGAAATATCACTCACTGACAACAAGTTACTGGTGTAGGAACTAGATAATCAAATAAAGTTACTTTGTGTTTATGCTAATATCAACTCACCATCAAACCTTAACAATCTTTGTGTACTATTAATTGAAGGAAGATCTTTATGAGTACACACTGATCTCATAATATCTACTCAATGTTAGTCCATTGATTACAACTTCATCTTCTGTAGTAGATAATATCTTGTTGGTACCTACTCCAGTAGTAGAGTTAATGACAATCACATATCCATTAGTCTCTGATGACATAGTCCAGTTACTTTGATACTACTCTCATTTAAAATAAATGCTGTCACATTAGATGGAGGACCACTGGGAACTAGAAAAGGGGGCTGTAACCCTAGTTAAGACGAAATAACTAAATTTCACATACCTTCTAATATCACAGTGTCACTGTAGTTCACTCCTTTATACATTGCTATACAGGTAACATTGACTGACACTCCCAGTGGGAACACCTGATCAGGATATACCAGTAGTGTGTTATTGTATATGAGGAGATCAGAATCAATTAATGTATACATTGAGTTGTACTTCATCACTCCATTCACAAACTAGTAAATGTCAGTAGTACATTGACAGTAGTTGTAACACAGCTAACAACATTTTGAAGTGTAGTAGTTAACAAAATCCAACTGATAGATGATATACCTATAGATATAAATTATTAATATATCAAAATAATACACCAAACTCTATACCTGTAGTTAGATTTATATTAGTTTTGTACACTGATTACATTACTAGCAGGTCCCAGTATATCTTGATAGGCTCTGACTGTGATGTTTATAAGTTTGTTGCTGGTATGAGTCCCTTCAGTGTAATCTCATTCTGACTACCTCCTTTTACCTGTTTGTCCACAGTGTGTGTGTCACTAGTGGCATTGACTACATATCCATCAGCATCAGATGGAACAGGTGTTCCCCAATTGACAGTGATAGTGGTAGTTGTCTTGTTGACGAGAGTAGGAAAAAGGAGTGAATCCTGGAGCTGATAGGACTACATATGAGATCATGTAACTATAGTAAAACAGTACTTACCAGTTACTGTAAGATAGTGATTTCTTTCAACATTTTGTGCTCTTACATAACATCTAGTACATGATCACCATTATTGTTTGACTGACTAAATATTCCACTATTGATTTCTCTGCATCCCAAGTAACATAGTAAGTGCATGAAACTTTGTACTGTTAAATACTATATAGAATGTAATTGAGTCAATTTCACAGCTGTATCCAAAATGTTGTAATGAACAGTTTGAGTTGAGTATCGTTATAATACCACTCAAAATTGTTATACCATCCACTATATACACAATGAAGTCTGTATTGTTTGTGAACAACTGTCATATTAGAAGGAGTTCAAACAATTTTGAAGTCTGTGATCTCTACATGTTCTACAGTGGATCAGTAACAAATGACAGTGTGTACTAGTACAATGAGATATAACATACTGAATTTATGAACAGTGATGATGTTGGTAGTAGGATCAGAACAATTACTGGGTAGACAAACATTTAAACTCATTACCACCAAAATCAGATTCATGAAAATTGTCTGCATCAGGTCTGTATATAGTGATGTTAGCTGGAGTATTAGAAACATCACAGATAAGTAATTATCATTGTTAATACTGTTGGTACAGTTTACAGGTTGTCCATTAGGATTAATCCACTGCCCTCCAGACAAAGTAGAATTTGGTAACACACACTGAAGATGTGATATATATGATGATATGTTTGGTGTGATGTAAATATGATTGATGTAGGAGCTATTAGGATAACAATCTCCATTGAACATCAGGTAGATACCTAGAACATTGTCAATAAATGATGTACTACACATCAAGTCACTTACCTGAGTCTGGTGGACAGTTACTAATAACTTTCACTGACACACAACAAGAAGATAGTAGCCAGTAGTAGTACTGATGACATTGTCATACCATCAGAGCTAACAGAACACTATCTAGTTCAATGCACACTGCAAATTTTACACACATTGTTAAATATTGGATTATGATGAATACACACAATCAGTAGTAATAATTAGTTACTGTTAATTACAATAATTTATGTAGTCAATACTGTATATAATAAATTTTCCAAACATTTTCTTCATATCCATTGCACTTTTAAAGTTGACTTTATAACCACTGGACCTCAAATGTTATTGATGTTAAAATTCAAGAGAATAGATTAGAACAGGAAAGTGTAAACACAATTCAAGCAATCCTTCCAGTAAACATACACACCTTTAATGGCTAGTGAATAGTTAGTTATGTAAAGTTAACATTCAATGGAATCTAAATATACATCATTATTAGAGCTAGCAGTGAAAGAGTGCCATTGTAAATTGTAAGGGAAAAATCAACTGAGATGCATAATATTATAATTACATTGTTATGGCTTTTAAGATTATGACAATACAATTTATTTAACTTAGTTTACATAGACAAGATTGGGGCTCAATGTAAGAGATTGGCTATTATTTATTGTGAGTGGGTGTTTATCTTATGTTTTCAAGCTTCTGAAAGTCTAGCTTGAAAAAATTTGATGCCTTTAACAATCATTCAAATGTATGATTATGATAATTTGATAAAAACCAAAATTGTAAAAACTATAAAAATAGTATAATCAGTATACAAACTAAGTGTTGATTGACATAAATTTGACATGGACTTTGAATATATTTTTAACTGAATTTAGTAGACAGACAAAAATTTATTGGTTTAATACATTATCAATTAGTCCAAAATTATTTCACAACAACAATAACAAGACCAAAAAATTAAAGTCTGTAGGCAACAAAATATGTAATAAAACTTCAAAATAGAACTAGCTACTACATTAAATGCACTCCATTGTTATACTAATATATCATATACACTGATATACACTGGTATCTACTGGTGGTTCACACTTTTCATAAATCTATCAATTATTTTAGACGACGTCGAATGTAGGGTTCACAGACTTTCATTTCAATATCTTCATCAGGTCTATAGATAAACAGTGTATGAGTTAACACAAGTTAACCAAGAAATATGACAACTTACCTACTATCTGTTTGTTGTTGAACTTTAGAAGTAGCAGTGATTAGTTCAACTGAGTCTGCATCAAACAAAGAATAATTACTTATTGACATTATTAAATATCCATACCGTCTGTTGTAAATAACTGCAAGATATTCCCAACAACACTAACTATCACTACAATCAACAGTATACCACTAGTACACCCAGTATAGTAATAGTACTAATGTTAGATGAATTAACTGTAACATACAAAGTTATATAATAATATTTCTAGATTGTCTACAATTACCTTCATTAGTACAAATAGTCAATTAGCTTGTTCTGTTATATTACCCATTACTGTCCATAGTCCATAACCATTAACAGTATAACCACGTACACCAAACAGATAACAGCTGTTACCTATCAGATCACTTATAGTCACATTTCTACTACTTGCATTAGTTTTATCATTGGACTAAACTCATCACTAGAGAGAACAACTATCATTAGACTGATGAGTAGTGTACCCTATCTCATATGTGATAACAGGATAGTCTACAGGAATATAACTAGGTACACTCCATGAGATAACAGCCCATGTAGTAGACATCAAACTGGATAGTGTACTAACTGGACCAGGAACTGAGTACAAAGTATAATGTTGTTCACTAGAACTGACAATGTACTTACCAGTTCCAATCTGTACTTCAACAGGATCACTGAAGGGACCTCTTCCAATAGAGTTCACACCAGCTACACTCATGTTATATACATTACCAAATACTAGATCATTCACAATGACATATCTCTCACTACTGGTCAGGTTGTATGTCATACTACTGTTACTAATCATCACAATATACTCAATGATTCTACCATTACGTAGATGACAATCAACCTCTTCCCATGTGATTTTGTTTGATGTCTTAATTTGATGGAAAAACCATGATTGATGCAGGTGATCCCATAGGTTCTGTGAATTATTGTCAACATTCTATTAGTCATATTATCATGTATTATTTACCTGATGTTGGTTTTTGTTTCACCTAATATCATTACTGGACTAGACTCTCCTAGTATATTACCAGCTCTCACTGTGATGGTATAGTTCATACCAATGAACAATTCTCTTAATATATACTGAATGTTGTAGTGGACTGATGAGGAGTAACAGAGATTAATGTCACATTCACTGATGATAACTCAAGACAAGATGAACTATAGGAAATGTTGTAGTATGTTACATAGTTACCATCTTCACTACTAGGACTAGTCCAGTTCACTGTAATAATAGTTGTGAAACATGACGTGAGAGACTAGTTACTTGTGTAGGAACTAGACAATCAAATAAAGTCAATTGTGTTTATGCTAATATCAACTCACCATCAACCTTAACAATCTTTGTGTACTATTAATTGAAGGAAGATCTTTATATGAGTACACACTGATCTCATAATATCTACTCAATGTTAGTCCATTGATTACAACTTCATCTTCTGTAGTAGATAATATCTTGTTGGTACCTACTCCAGTAGTAGAGTTAATGACAATTACATATCCAGTAGTCTGTGATGACATAGTCCAGTTGACTTTGATACTACTCTCATTTAAAATATGCTGTCATCATATTAGATGGAGGACTACTGGGAACTAGAAAAGGATAAACCTAGTTAAGACGAACTAAATAAATTCACATACCTTCTAATATCACAGTGTCACTGTAGTTCACTCCTTTATACATTGCTATACAGGTAACATTAACTGACACTCCAGTGGATCAGGATATACCAGTAGTGTGTTATTGTATATGAGGAGATCAGAATCAATTAATGTATACATTGAGTTGTACTTCATCACTCCATTCACTAACCAGTAAACATCAGTAGTAACATTGACAGTAGTTGTATACAATCAATAACAATTGATTTTGAAGTTTGTAGTAAGTTTAACAAAATCCAATTGATAGATGATATACCTATAGATATAAGTTATTAATATATCAAAATAATATAGACCAAACTCTATACCTGTAGTTAATTTATATTAGTTTGCACACTGATTACAGTACTAGCAGGTCCCAGTATATCTTGATAGGCTCTGACTGTGATGTTATAAGTTGTTGCTGGTATTAGTCCCTTCAGTGTAATCTCATTCTGACTACCTCCCTTTACCTGGTGTGTCACAGTGTGTGTGTCACTAGTGGCATTGACTACATATCCATCAGCATCAGATGGAACAGGTGTTCTCCAATTGACAGTGATAGTGGTAGTTGTCTTGTTGACGAGAGTAGGAGAGGGAGTGAATCCTGGAGCTGGATATTAGATATGATCATGTAACTCATAGTACTAAAGTACTTACCAGTTACTGTAAGATAATAATTTCTTTTAATCTTTGCAGCTCTTACATAACATCTATGTACATGATCACCATTATTGTTTGACTGACTAAATATTCCACTATTTATCTTCTCAGCATCCCAAGTAACAGTAAGTGCATGAAACTTTGTACTGTTAATACCATATAAGAATTGAATTGGGTCAATTTGACAGCTGTATCCAAAACTGTTGTAATGAACAGTTGAGTTGAGTATTGTTATAATACCACTCAAAATTGTTATACCATCCACTATATACACAATGAAGTCTGTATTGTTGTGGAACAACTGTCATATTAGAAGGAAGTTCAACAACACTGAAGTCTATGATCTCTACATGTCCTATAGTAGATCAGTAACAAATGACAGTGTGTACTAGTACAATGAGATATAACTTACTGAATATATGAACAGTGATGATGTTGGTAGTAGGATCAGAACAATTACTGGGTAGACAACACTTAAAATCACCACCTATACTCTGTGACCACTTATCACTGATTCATAAAATTGTCTGCCATAGGTCTGTATACAGTGATGTTAGCAGGATTATTGGAGAAACATCACAGAGAAGAGGATCATTGTCAATATTGTTGTTACAGTTTACAGGTTTGTCCATTAGGATAGACCCACTCTCCTCCAGACAAATTGGAATTAGGTAACACACACTGAAGATGTGATATATATGATGATACTTCCTGGTGTGATGTAAATATGATTGATGTAGGAGCCATTAGGATAACAATCTCCATTTGAACATCAGGTAGATACCTAGAACATTGTTAATAAATGATGTACTATACATCAACTCACTTACCTGAGTCTGGTGGACAGTTACTAATAACTTCACTCACATAAACAAGAAGATACCAGCAGCTGATAACATATCTACTACTGACATTGTCTTACTAATGTAGTTTATCTCTTAGTCTATGCGGACTGTAGTAAACACATAATTTCACACTATGAGTTTACTAAACACAATAACAAAAATATGAACAACAGAAAGTCATCATTTATCCATCCATTCATCAAAAATCCATCCATCTATCCATCCATCAATTTGTCTATCTATCCATCCATCCATTGATCTGTCTATCTATTCATTCATCCATTCATCAATCTATTCCATTATTCATCTATTCAATTGTTTAGTTAATAAAAAAATGTGTCAGTTAGTTAGATGGCATAAGTTAATATTTCTGGTGACAGACACATGTAGCACTAACATCAAATTTAGTTCTACTATTGGCTATTAGTGGACTTCAAGAGTGTTATATAAAAATTGAACAATATTATATTAATGTACAAAAAAGATATGAGGATAAAGTTGCTGTCAATCCAGTCAATATACTATAGTTTTATTATTTTGGTCATGTGTGACTATTTGAAACATAACCCTGTGGTGAAATAAATTAAATAGAAACTAAAGATAAAAGCAACCAACAATAAAGATCATATTAAGAAAACTTTTCAGATTATAATAGTAATGTTATAGAGATATAACTACAGAGAGGACTGTTGTTCCTTACTTTATCTACCAAGATGTTTGTGTCCTCAGATTGAGAAATTTGATTATGTGTATGAGATAAATATACAATATAGACACAAATAGGACACATAATATATAATAAAAGATTATTTGATTTGATAATCAGTCATTATCTTTAATATTATAATTTCTAACTTTTTGTTTTCTGCTCCGAGGTAAAGGAGCAGTATATTTTACTTGACCTCTCCCTCTAACTCCTCCCACTTTCTGATGACCCATTTGTTTTTTTCCTTCACAACTAATGACTGTTTCATCCTCCCAGACGTGGGTACTACCTCCATCTCCTCCTCACTTCTTATTGGTGTAGAGGACTTGTGATGAGGGATGGTCATTTCTTCATCTACTAACTGTAGAACTTTATGCATAGCTTGTAAAGCACTAGTTTCTGATGAGTCTGAAAATTTTAATGATGAAAGAGAGAGATTGTCATGAGGATCTGTATCATGTGTTATGAGTAGTGATGGTCTTGTTTGAAAATGAGTTGTTGGCTCTGATAGTACATGTGTTGTGGGTTCTGAATGTGTTCTGGGTTTTGAGTGAATATTTGTAGCATGTTCTGATAAAGGTTGCTTTGTTTTGATGTGAATATCCAGTCTTGAAGATGAAGGAGGTTGATTTAGTAAACTATTAGGTTGGGAAAATCTTATGTATATGTGATGTAGGTCTATGTCTAATGTACTGAGGAGGTACATTCTCTTGTGACGTATGTACTACCCATGGATTATCACTCTCTTCCTCAAGATGATCTTCATCCATCAAGAGAGGAGGATTACATGAGGTGTTCATGTTTTCTTGTTTAAGTTGTTCCTTTAATTGAGTTACATGACAAACCAGTTCCTTTCCGTATTTTCCATTCCTCTCTCTCCTTCACTAGTTGAATAATTACTTGCAATTGAGTGGCTTGGAGGAGTTTCTGTGGGACTTTATAAGAGGAACTTGTAATGCCTTCTCCAAGTATACCTGTTGAACCATTAGTAGAGAACCAGTCAACTTGAAGTACCTGTTCTTGGTGTGTTCTGTGAAAAGACTCAAGTTGTCATACCTCTTGACCTCAACTGGCCAAGATCAAATTCATAGGATACTTTCTCCTTTTAAATAGATGCTGTGGAAAACAAGACAATGTTAGTGTTATCACAGAGAATTCATGTAATTATTCAATTTCTGCCTCATGTTGGCTCCCGCAAAAAACTTATTAGTGCATGGGCACACTTAAATAATTTAATGTAACATTTATCAGATCTACAAACTAGATTACAGTTGAAGTATAGTTACAGTATGTTTTGTTGTGGGAGAGATTTTATGTTAATATTGACCAAGACTATGTTGTCTGATGACACATTATGATACTATTAAGTAATGATGGCTTCAATCAACTTAGGTCTGCAGACTACAAATATATAGAAAATAAAGTGTATGGTCATATGTATAAGATAGGAGCATTGGCATTTTTATCAAGACAGTTTTAAAGTTGTTTTTCATGAGATGGGTATATCAGATGCTCAAAATATAGAAGATTGCTGATTATTTTGTCAATATCACTTGGTTATAAATGGACATAATAATTAGAATTTCCATTTATATATACTACACATATACCACATCAACTACAGTCAAATCCAGTCTTTGAAATTGCATTGTGTGAAGTGGTTTGATGGTCTGAATATTTATTATATATAATATACCAAAGATTTGTCCTTTTGCTTGATCAAAGACTAAAAAAGTAATACATGTATGTTTTAGTTTAGTATGAGTACTAGCAATATATGTGCTGTTAGTATATCATCTAATGACTTATATATAGTCATCATCATCATTTATCAGTTGTAACTGTCTCTGGTAGTCTATCTGGTGGTAGAGGAGGAGGTTCAGTGTTAGTATCCAGTCCAGTTGAGTAAGGTAATTCCTCATATGTATGTATATCACTGGTTGTGAATATAGGCTGGGTTGAATTGAGAAGGTACAACACCAGTACTGTCCTGATACACTATGTTAGAAGATATTTTAATTATTTCATTTCCTTCAATAGCTCTATAATAACAGATGAAAACATTGACTTATAAATTTCACTGTTTCTTACTTAGTAGCAACATATTTTTCCTTGTCTCATTTTATTTTGATACCACAATATCACTATAACAATAACAACTATTAATAAAAACTATAACAATTATATATTACTGCTCCAATAATACCACCAACTACTGCACCACTAATTGAAGAACTATCTTCTTGTCTACCATAAATAAGAGTCCAATTGATAATATCAGTAGAATTAAGGGAAATATTAAATAACTACCAACTTGAACCTAAACATAAAGTGGAAATGAACAATAGGAAATATGAGATATATATACTTACAGTAACATTTATAACTGTATACTGATATTTAACTGGTGGTATACATGCTATGATCTGAGACATATATCACTTGATATCAATACATATTACATCATTCATACTTTATTTGATAGAGACTCAATTCTACATTCCTCAGAACCAACTTTCACATTTATTTCTGAACTAATCACAGATTGAATATTACTTCCCTATAAACAAATGTGATAAATTATATAACTAAATTATGTGGAGACACTGACTCTTATCCTAATAGTCTGTGAACTATCTCCCAAATTAACATTACGATCATTAGAATCAATTCCATTGAAAGTAGGATTTGGTTTGAGAGTAAGTCTGAACTCAGACTGACTACTGTCTGGTGAAGTAACTCCATCTAGTATCAATATATAAGTCACTGTAGTATCAATGGCACTAGTAATATTAACTCCACTAATAGGAGGAGCTATACACTGTAGTTTAGTACTACTAACATTAACACATTGCTATAAGAGAGAGAAGTCAAAGTGATTATATTAAACTAGCATATTGGTCAAACCTCAGTGGTAGTAGGAAATCTAGAGTCAGTGATACGGATCATAGGAGATTGGATTATATCTACATTAGTACCAGTAAAGTTCAACTTGATACCTCCACTATATAACAGACAACACATCACTTACTCTTATAATCTACTCTACTTACGCTGGTATAGTTATTTGAGGAGTCAGTGAACTAAATGTGGGATCTGGTTTGTAAAGATATGTCACTGCTGAATTACTAAACTCTGCTTCATTTACTGACACTATTATAGTCCTGGTACAATTAACAGAAGATACATTAACTGAAGTACATTGGATTTGACTTGAGTTAATGTTTCTGAGAAGAGAACCAATCTTATATGATACTAGTGTGTACTATAGTAAGTCATTAACACTTACATAATATTGCACTCAATATCAGGACAGTGACTGCTCCTCTTTCTCTCTCTTTTTGATGAGGACTCTCTCATGATCACTTTGGTCTCTTCTTTGTTACCAATGTCCAAGTTATTCCCTTTACTCTCACTAGAGTACCTCCACTAACTGGACCAAATGTAGGACTCACTGACTGAATAATAGGGTCAGGAATTGGAACTTGGTACCACTGACAGCTGTCTTAGGTTGAGGTGCAGTAGTATTCACTCTCACAGTTATAGTTACATTGCTTGTTTACAGTATTATTGTCATCAGGAGTATACTACATACTATCCTCTTCCAGGTACATACAGATCTGGGTTAGAGGTACATGTCCAACTGCCGAGGGTAATAGAGGAGATCTCTGAGGACTGGGTACCCAAATTACTACCATATATGGTAACTTGAGTTCTTCCTTGAGGAGGACCACTTGTGGGAGTAAAGTAAGAGATGACAGGATTAGGACAGTCTCCATTCATTGTGACTATATTATTAGTACATACACTCCTCTCACTACACATATTACTATCACACCAAATACAATCAAATCCTGTGTTAATGTTCTGAGCTAGACATGAAGAACAACCATTACCCAGTGTAGGACAATTATATAGGACCACTATATATGAGAAGAATACTCAGTAGTTTACTTTATATATTAGACTTACCATTAATAGTGTCTCTAGTATAGTCTCTATATCATAGGATTTGGTAATTAGATATCTGTCTGAGAATGAAAGGATGTGTCTGAGTCTGAGTATGACCTCCACTAATGACAACTGTAATAATATAATGAATATCTTCTAATAATATAATATACTTACCGTCCTGACCACTGGGTATATTACATGTAATAATATTGTCACTAGTTTGTATACCAGTTCTAACCATGTTACCAAATAAACATTGGTATGTTATACTACTAGTCTGAATGGAGAGAGAGAGAGAGAAACACATTAATTAACTTATACATGTTTTCATTATTACCAATGTTTATTCTTTTTAAACAAATTACATAACATCATGGACATTCTCAGTTTGTTTAGTGACTTGTATGTATGATCAATAACGTATCCACGTATATGTCCAGTGTTAAAATATATCAAAATCTTAAAATAAAACCATTGTCTCTTTTCTATTTAGAATGGACCTGTCAAAGCTTAACAATATTGTACTTGAGTTTCACACAATATTTTTTCTTTCTCACTATCTTATCAGACTTACAGTATAAGTGTACATCTTAGGTTATTTTTTCATCATTTGTAAATTACTGTCCACACATGATATACTTACCATAGTATTAAAAGTTCTTAAATGTAGGTTCTTACTCCAACCAACTGGTTGACTATAACTATTACCATATAAGGGGGTTGTAGTAAAGGACAGAGATCAGTAGAATTCTCCTCACCAGTTATCTTTGATAATATGTCCAGTAATAATTATACTTTTATATTATAGGTCTTACTCTATCCCAGTTATCATGTCCTCCCTAGTACAAGTAGTTATCTCCAGTACAAGTAAATCTAACTGACACCGATCCACTATACCATCTGTTGAGACACAAGACTACATCTGAAATGAAAAGAGAAAAAAAACAACAAAGAAACATTTGTATAAGCTCAGGTAAGGTATCTACCAAATTGTATTTAGCATCTATGAAATATTCATCTATATATTTATATTAGAAAGTGTATGTGTATATATTCAACAGGTATACTAATATATTCAACAGGTGTGTGTCACTACTAGTCGTTCATAGTCCAAATCCATTAATTTCAATTATTATATATTGTAAACCATACGATACTATACTTACTATAAAATACTAGTAATTATTACTACACTATAAATGAATTAAGAATGCTTCCAATTCACATATGCATGCTCAATACATATTATGAATATATAAACCTTGTGATATGTCAAGTAAAGTTGTAAACATTAGCAATACACAAGTCACTATAATTATAGATATAAATCAATAGCTAATCTTGTTTTATTAATGTTCCTTATAGGCCTAGGATTATCACAGGAAAATGATACTTATTTCAAAACTGGTGTTTTTTCAATTATTTCCAATTGTTTTTTTTCACTATTGGTTAATGTCATCCACAAAACCTACTATTGGTTTATTGATGTATTCTTAAAATGGAAAATACATTCATAATAAAAGTGCATAAAGATTTACTTTGCAAAAGCAGAACAGTCATAGAAGATGTAATGGTTAGTACGTATGAAGAACTTCACTCCAGTATGATTACTATAGATACTAAAGTTAGTAACTAAAAGAGAAACATTAAAAGATAGTTAGTAACCCAATGATGTACTTCACCTAGTTCTATATCAGTGACTTGAGATATGACATTATCTACTTGACAAATGGCACTAGTACCGTTTACTTGTAATGGACTTAATATCTCAATATTTAGAGATGTGTTTTTTAATACACAGAAATACTCCTCTCCTGATAACTTAGGAGGAGGACCAGCAGGAGAGAATGTTATCTTGATCTAGAGACAGAGAGAACGTTGAGGAAAGTTATTTCCAATATAACCATAATACCTGGTAGGTAATGATGGATAAAACTGAGGTGGATCAATAGTGACAGTATTAATACAACTGTCACTATTCCCTGTCAAAAATCGTCCTGATATATCACTGTCCTGACAAAAGGATCTTTGAGAACATTTATCCTCAAGTACACACCACCCACAAGTAGATTAATATTACCCAGACCAATACACTCGTTACAACTAGTAGCATTAGCACACACGTCCTTTATCTTTAAACCAATCACCTATCAACAGACATATGTTATATAATACTGTAAGTACATTGGAGTGTTACATAAGTTACACATAGTCTAAACTTTATAAGTTCCATTCACAAGTAATTTTTTCTTTGGAGTTTTGTATAACTGTGTGTTAAGCTACTACATAGGAACAAAAATTATTGACTTAAATTGTATAACCTTAAATAATTTTATGAGCATTAAAATAAAGTACAATAGGACTAATTATTTCCATACAATCATTATTGTTGTTATTACTACTTGTCTGTTATGGCAATAGATATCATGTGTAGTAATGAATGGTTCTTACTGCATTAGATGTGAGACATACATTACATCTTGTGAAAAGTGAATCTCATCAACTGATGTTGTTCCATTTAAGTTAATAGTTTGAACATGACTTAGAGAATTACCAGTTGAGTATGGAAAATAAAACTATATAGAATTACTGAGACATTATTATTGTTACATTTGATTTACCTGTTCAATTGTTCCATCATTGTTTCCAGCAAAAACATATACAACATTGTCATAAGAAAATAGCATTTATAGTTTGAAATGTAGTTGATGAACTGAAAGGTCTTGATATTTGAACCTGATATAGATGTATCAACTTCCAATAGAGCACTGACTACTCCTGGTCTGTTACAAGAGTTTATTTTCTAAGACAGACATCATAATGATTGGATTAATCATTTTTTATTCACACTTTATACTTACTTGTTTTTGGGAATCACTCAAACCACCTGACATAAACTTCTACTATTTCTGTTCAAGTTCACTTGCCCTATACCATTTTTACAGTTGTTAAGTTTCTCATCCATTACTTCATCAATCAAAGTGACTTAAAAAGAGCAAATGATATTACTTCAATGCCTGAACCTGGACCACTGATCAATATTATAGGATCTCCATTATATTCTAAAAAGGTTGCCACAGACTTAGCTGAATTGGAGATCCCAAAACATATTAGTTGTGCCTCTGTGTAAGTTGTTAGGACACGTTCATCAGAGAACTCTAATATTCCAGGATCTGAAATACAAACTCGTGCAACACGTATACTTGTTTCCACTTAAAATAACACATAGTACACAAAGCTATTGTAATGAAAATTTGTTAGAAAATCTCTGTCAGTGAAAACATTAGCTTCTCTCTGTTCACCAACTATGTTAAGTTGGAGATTTGACACTGTTGAATAACTAAATTTAGTTATGGAGGAACTAGTCTGGCTACCAATTCTCTTTCTTGCTACAAAGAATTCAAGATTTCCAGTGAATATAGCTGATAGATCATCTTGGCCTGGAAATAGTACTGAGGTCAAAGATGGACTTGTAACATTTGAGTTTGACAGAGTCTGAGAGCCAACAAGAAGACAGCTACTTTCTTGACAAGAGAGAATGTTTTCTGGTAGATTAGTATTGTTGATTTGTAGCAAGAGCCGATTGACTTCTGATAGTTGAAGAGATATCTCCTCATTCAATGTGGACCCCAATTATACAGGTGAGTATTGGAGCCAACAAGTACTACATCATTGTTAAGAACAAGTAGATTTCTTAGAGACTGTCCATCAAAAACGGTATACTTCTTGTGACGAAGATTTTACAATCAAAGTCAAATAGAATAATAGGAAAAAATGACTGAACAGGAGAGCTCGAGCCATAGCAGTCTGTATGTTGTGCTCTGACACCTGTTATATAGATCCTAGACCCTAAACCCAAAATATTGGAACCTAATTTCGCATTGTATTTCCATAGACTGGGATTGGAAACGCCCACGCACTTCCGGTACACATCTCCACCTACAAGCATAAAAATGCGCGTAAACTATGGCTTACTGTGCTTCTGAAATGAGTATGTAGAATTTTTGGAATTTTTACTTTAATGAAGTGTTACTTTATATTAAATTTTTAAATAAATATTAAGTATTTATAATAATAAATATTATTTACATTATAATTTACTGATAATGTTAGGTAACAGTCACAGTAATACAGAAATCTTTTTGCAAGTACTACAGAGAGCTCTTCAGATGAAGGTTTCAAAATTGATACACCAGTTGCTACACAAGCGTTAGATAGTGCAACCCTACTGTTTAAAAATGGTGCTCTAGGCCTGAAAACACGGAGATTGTATCAACTTTTGCAACTAGCTTAATAAATGATCTGTCATCTGCTCTTGAACAAGATAATTGTAAGAATATGACAACAAAAGGGAGAGAATGTGGGGAAGATATCATGACATCAGGACGTCAGAGCACTTTAAGTCTACATGGTGTAGTTTCATTCAAGCATCGATTGGTTGCTCAAGCAATCCCATTTTGTACCAATACATTACTGATCAAATATTCATGGGATAATTATCCAGGTCACCAGTGCTAGTTCCATCAAAAGTTGTCATTATGACCATCAATTAGATCTAACATATGAAGAGAAAAATGCATTAAGATACGTAGGTGGTTATGTTTGTAAAAAAACTTCAAAAAAAATTTCATCAACTATCAAATATCTTATTACAGATGAATCAGATGTTGGTGAGTCAAGCGAATGGATGACAATGATTGATAGGGGAGGTCTTGTTCACATTAAAGAACCTACCTACAAGCTCTTTGAGCAATAGAAATGGCTGTAAGATGTAAACTTAAAACTGATCATCAGAAGTTAGACATATTGATGTTAAAATCATGTATCCTGAACAATGATGATGTTTGGACTGTTGGAGATCGTTAGGAGTTGATGAGGATATTTCTGAGCCGTCACTGAATAGGATGCTGCTTTTTGTTGTTGTTCCCAAAATATTCTTGAAGGAGTCCTTTGGATGAGTATCATGTATTTGTTTGCTATAACTTGACATTACATTAACTAAATCATTGTGATTAACTACATCAAGTTCGACTCCATTATAAACAAGAGACTGCTTAATCATCAGTAACGAGTCAATTTAGCTTTGATGGTACGGACAGTATTGTGCATATTGTGTAATCTTTGCTTTAATTGATTTGGTAATAAGTATCTATAATTTGCATGACTTCTTGGAGATGTTACATGATTACTAATAGGTTACTATGTCGATAAATGGTTTTTCGTAAAACGTCATGATATTTGGTACAGTAGTTACATCGGTTTACCCGAACGATCAATTAGTAATTCACAATTCTTGTGACATACTGTGGCTTATTTCTAATGTAGTGGAATCAAGTACATAGGCATCTAAAAACAATCATTTACGTAGAATTATTTTACAGGCAGTACTAACCTGATAATGTTTGCACATCACAAATGTAACTTCTGAATTGCCAAAACAAAAATAACTGGTATCTACTGCATCGATGACTGCTAAAACCTCAGATAAAGACTTTATTTGTGCAGGGATATGATTCAGAAGTGAACATTTGATAGGGGTGTTATGTAAAGTGAGCTTCCATGTACCACCATTATAGATTGTGAGTGATATAAAGATGTTGCGTTCAGCATTGAAAAGTTTCCGGAAATTGATAGTGTTTGAAAAGTCATCATCAATGTCTAGCCATGCTATAGTATAACATAAGGTGAATAAAATGGTGTGATAACATGGCTATACTCAATGAACCTTTAGGTAATAATCCCAGGAATGGAATCTCTCTCTTAGCACAGGAAATGAAGGAAAAGGAGCATGAATATAAATTGACTTGGGAAGAGACACAATTAAAGACTTGGGTATCGACCTGCTGCTTTCTATAGTACAGTCTGACTTTTTTCTCATACCCATCTGAAAGGAATTAATTATTAATAACTATTTAAGTGCACTATACTTAATTTTTGCACTGAATATGTACGCGTATTTTGTATCTTGTATAACTATGATAGGAGATTTCCAAGTAAATAATAACAAAACTAAACCAACACAGAAATCTTTTGTCTTTAGATGACAAGTTGTAATTTATGTCTACATAGCTTTAAAAAATGGCTATAGTCCCAAAAGTGGACCTCTATCATATGTTGTTTTAGTGTTTTCCATAAGAATAGCGCGACTTTACTAACATGAAAACAGTCTAAACCAATGTGTTCTTATTTGTTCTAAATAATTAGTCCTAAATTTTTTATTAGTACATTGCTATAAGAAGAAAGAGCTACAAAAGTAATTTTAGTGCCATTTTCATCGTAAAATAAGTAAAAATGATCTCTGTATTATTGACTATTTTTAATAATAGAATATAAAGAAAAATATATAGACAATATGTTGATAAATAAAAATCACCTTAATGTCTTTATAGATTAATACAATAGAGGTAAGAGTGTCTCTAGGTCACAATGTAAGGTAATAAAATTAATTGATTTTTTTTGGACACGGAGTGCGTTTTCAAATGTTCATTCAGTTTATGGAATCACGTGATCCGTTTCCAATCGGACTGACGCGCCCTCTAGCAAAGAAAGTCTTTTTCCCCTAGGGGCCGCGGCAGCTTCACTTCATTCGCAGTAGCTTAATTACATTCCTATAAGTAGGACAGTAGAGGTCAGCAGGAACAAATATATTTTGATTTATTTTTCTATATAAGTTGTACCTAGTATGAAGTAGAAAGCACATCAAATGCACTGCTTGTTTATCAACACATATGTGAAGATTGCTACAGTCCAAAATACAAGTTTACTGCTAAGAGGTTAGGTCAAAAGATATTAATTTGCCTTCTCACCTTTAACTTCAATGTGTGAGCAAGTTACAATTCAAGGAAAGTACAAAACTAGCTAAAGGTGGCTGTGTGAACCAATTAAAATCAAAATCACATTGCTCAACTTCACAATTGCATGGCCAGTGTGGTTTGCATTAATGTTGTAAAAAGTAATGGATTTGTATTTTAGTTATTGTTGTTGTTATTGTAAAGCATTTGTAATGATTATTGTTTTAGTTATTAATTGTTCACAAAAAACTCCAAGAATTTGTTTTAGTTATAGTAATAGGTTTTTAGTTATTGCTATTATAAATCAATAAAACAAAAGAAGATAATAAATTTACTACATGCTAAATATGCAAGTAATCCTTGTTATTTTTTGATTAATACTTCTCTTTCAAGGTTATTGCCACTTAGCTGATTTCTTTTTCCAATACATGCATTTCCAGCTGCTTGCAATGGGACATACAGTATGGTCAAAAGAAAGTTGTGAGACAGCCTGTCTCACAACTTTCTTTTGACCATTCGCTTGATCATTGTGTTAATTGATTGTTATTTAGTTTGTGTTTAACTGTTTACACATTTTTGAACGATCTGATACTGTGAAATCTGGAAATGAAAATGGCTAAAATTCACAATGGTTGGTTAATTTTAGTTATAGTTTATTATTGTTAACAATAATGATTTGTCATTACCAAATAGTTTTAGTTTTAGTTATTATTAAACAATTACAACACTAGTTTGCATGCATGCATGAATCACAATCGGTCATCAAAGCACTACTTTGTCTATATGGATAACATTTTACCAAATGAATACATTAAGTATGTGCGTAGATATTTGCTTGTGGACTAAGATAAATTGTAGTTTTATCTTGGCTGGCCAGACTTGGTTTTAATCCTCAGCCAAACTGAGTAAACCCTATCTATGGTACAACATTTACATCAGAAGCAGCATACTCCATTAATTGTTCTAGGAAAGAGTATAAATATTGTACTCAGGACCAAGTTTGGCCAGCCAAGAGTACAATCTGTCTTAGTAACTTACCTAGAACATTAATGGGAATATGCTGTAGCTAATGTAAAATTACTTAATATTGGTACTCAGTTATCTGAGGAACCAAGTTTGGTCTGACCACATGGTAGGAAGAAAAATGTTGTAGCTATTATTCTGATATTGTGGAGTTGAGTGACTATAAAGTATGCAGTTGGGACTGCATGTATATTGTGTATATAACATTTTCAGGATTGCACAAATCATGTACACTCCTGTTCAAAAGAAGTGTTGATAGTAGCCAAGTGGAAGTATCAAATTAAAAGAAAGTGTTACAGTTGATATGTTAGCATAAACAATCAAAGGTGCAAGTGATTCAGGTGTGACTGTCATTCATAGTATAATTACTGGAACCAAGTATTAGGAACTTTGCCCTTTGAAAAATATGGAGGCTCTAGCCCCCGAGGCCCTCAGCTCCCTTCATATGCCTATCTAGTTACTTTTAGGCAAAGTCTAACAATCTTTTGATGAAACACACATTCAATAGACTCAGTCTACATGACTACTCCTCTATCTCTTGTATAATGTACATACATTAAAATTATCAAAACATTATCACTCCAAAAACTGCATACATTAATGTTATTAGCCATTTTGCACTAAAAAGAGCTGGGACTAATCAAAAATAATTAAAAAACTGATATTGAATAAGTCTATTTATGGGATGATTACACAAAATGCAATAGATTTATTGCTATATAAGACAATACACATGTGGCTATGCTATACCATACTGGATGATTCTAACAATATATATATATATATAATTTATATATACTATGTCATATACCATATGACATGTCATTACAGGAATAGATCATATCCCTACAGGACTGTTTCCCAAGACCATAATAGACAGCAATTGTTATAATTACAGGATTTTTGGTAGAGATCATAATACATATATCTCTCCATCCAGTCATCAGTCTGTCATCTATCAACTATACATTGTTCATCTAGCAATAAAAAAGCTCTAGATGGCATAAGTTAAATTTTCTGATGGCAGACATATAACCTTAACATATGTGATATCAATGCTGCAGTTCTACTACTGACTAATTAGAGGACTTCAAGAGTTATTAATCTCCCTTTAAAATTCAATTATTGTCAAGACTATATTTTGGCCATGTGTGACTATTTGAAACATAACTCTGTACTAGAATAAATTAAAAATAGAAACTAAAGATAAAAGCAACCAACAATAAAGATAGTATTAAGAAATGACCCACTTGTTTTCCTTCAATAACTAATGACTATTTCATCCTCCCAGACGTTGGTACTACCTCCATCTCCTCCTCACTTCTTATTGGTGTAGAGGACTTGTGATGAGGGATGGTCATTTCTTCATCTACAAACTGTAGAGCTTTTATGCATAGTTTGTAAAGTACTAGTTTCTGATGAGTCTGAAAATTTTAATGGTGAAAGAGAGAGTTGTCATGAGGATCTGTATCATGTGCTGTGAGTAGTGATGGTCTTTTTAAAAATGTGTTGGTGGCTCATGTATTGTAGGTTCTGAATATGTTCTGGGTTTTAAGTGAATATTTAATTGTAGCATGTTCTGATAAAGGTTGCTTTGTTTTGATGTGAATATCCAGTCTTGAAGATGGAGGAGGTTGATTAGTAAACTATTATGTTGGGAAATCTTATGTATATGTGATGGAGGTCTATGTCTTGTGTATTGAGGAGGTACATTCTCTTGTGATGTATGTACTACCCATGGAGCATCACTCTCTTCCTTCAAGATGATCTTCATCCATCAAGAGAGGAGGATTACATGAGGTGTTCATGTTTTCTTGTTTGAGTTGTTCCTTTAATTGAGCTACATGACAAACCAGTTCCTCTAATTCTCGTATTTTTCCATTCCTCCTTTTCACTAGTTGAATAATTATAATTATTCAAGTAATTACTTGAGTGGCTTGGAGGAGTTTCTGTTAGACTTTATCAAGAGGAACTTGTAAGCGCCTTCTCCAGCAGACCTGTAGAACCATTAGTAAGAGTACTAGTCAAACTGAAATACCTGTTCTTGAGTGGGTTCTGTGAGAAGACTAAAGTACAAACTTTGGTCGCAGACTACATATATAGAAAAATAAGGTATATGCTCATATGTATAAGATAGGAGCATTGGCGTTTTTATCAAGACAGTTTTAAAGTTGCTTTTCATGAGATGGTTGTATACCAGATGCTCAAAATATAGAAGATATTGCTGATTATTTTTGTCAATGTCGACTTGGTTATCAATGGATATTCCAATTAATAATTAGAAATTTCCATTTATATATACTACACATATACCACATCAACTACAGTCAAATCCAGTCTTTGAAATTGCCTTTTTGTGAAGTGTTTGTGGTCTGAAATAATTAGTATATAATATACCAAACATTTGTCCTTTTTGCTTGATCAAAGACTAAAGTAATACATGTATGTTTAGTTTTAGTATGAGTACTAGCAAATATATTTTGTCATATATCATATAATGACTTATATATAGTCATCATCATTATTATTATCAGTTGTAACTGTCTCTGGTAGTCTATCTAGTGTAGAGGAGGAGTTTCAGTGTTAGTATCAGGTCCAGTTGAGTATGGTAGCTCCTCATATGTATGTATATCACTGGTTGTGATATAGGCTGGGTTGAATTGAGAAGGGACCAACACCAGTACTGTCCTGATACACTATGTTAGGAGATATTTTAAATTATTTCATTTCCTTCAATAGCTCTATAGAAATAATTAAAATATCTCCTAGATTATAAATTTCACTGTTTCTTACTTAGTAGCAAAATATTTTCCTTGTCTCATTTTATTTTGATACCACAATATCACTATAACAATAACAACTATTAATAAACTATAGCAATTATTATTACTGATCTCAGACATGGGGCAAGAATTTAATGAAGTGCTTGAAGCCAACTTCAAACATTCATAAAAGGGCTTAAGCACAAGCATTTATGCTTCCAAAAAATAAATGCTTGAAGCACAAATTCAAGTACTTAAAAATGCTTGAAGCACAAGCATTTTTGACCAAAAATTTCCTTTAAATAAACAATTTTTATCTAAGTCAATTTTAAAATACTTATTTTAAGATCTTATAAACATTAGTTTATAGAACGTAGCATCTGTCAATCAGCATAAGCATAAATGCTTATACATAATAAATGCTTGAAAGCACCTCCAGCACTCCAAAAAATGTGCTTAATGTGCTTTCAAGCACAAGCCACTCAAGTGCTTGCCCCATGTCTGTTACTGATCCAATAATACCACCAAATACTGCACCACTAATTGAAGAACTATCTTGTCTACCATAAATAAGAGTCCAATTGATAATATCAGTAGAATTAATGGGAAATATTAAGTAAAACTACCAACTTGAACCTAAACATAAGTGAAAATGAACAATAGGAAAAATATTACAATAACTTTTTTATAAACTGTATACTGATATTTAAGAAGCTAGGTGAAAAAGACCTTAATTTGCCTTCTCACTTTAACTTCAATGTGTGTACACATTACAATTTAAGGAAAAGTACAAACTAAGCTAAAGATGGCTGTGTGAAATGATTAAAAATTAAATCACATTGAATTATGTACTCAACTTCACAATTACATGGCCAGTGTGGGTTTGCACACATGAATCCCAATTGATTATCAAAGCACTACTCTGTCTATATGCTTAAAATTTTACCAAATGAATAGACTAAGTATGTGCATAGACATTTGTTACCTGGCAGTATTAGAAACATCACAGAGAAGTGGGTCGTTGTTAATAGTGTTGGTACAGTAAACATGTTGTCCATTAGCATTAATCAACTGCCCTCCAGACGAAGTGAAATTAGGTAACACACATAGGAGTGTTGAATAGTAGTAACCAAAACTGTTTATGTTTGGTGTGATGTAGAGATGATTGATATAGGAGCCATTAGGATAACAATCTCCATTGAACATCAGGTAGATACCTAGAACATTGTCAATAAAATGATTGACTATATTTCAAGCCACTTACCTGAGTCTGGTTGACAGTTACTAATAATTTCACTGACATATAATTAGAAATTGTAGCCAGTAGTAGTAGTACTGACATTGTCATATCATCAGAGCTAACAGAATCTATCAAGTTCAGTGCACACCAGGCATGGGGGTCAAATACATTAAATAGTATTTAAATACAAATACAAATACTCTCAAAACATGAAATACAAAATACAAATACAAATACTTCTAGCAGGAATGTATTTCAAATGCAAATACAAATACTTTGAAAAGTATTTAAATACTTTCCAAATACTTCTTTGTACTATCCCAGAACATCCCCATTTTTGCTTTTACATGTAATGAACTAATTATTACAACATTATTGATTGTATCTAATAAACATAAGTTCTTCAAATGTTTTGTCAGTTAGGTGATATCAATCAGGGTGAAAAAACGTTTCCTGCTATGCTAATAGTCTTTCCATAGAAACAAACAATTTAAAAAAGAGTATTTGGAGATTTCACAAAGTATTTCAAATACAAATACAAATACTTCCTGTTTCAAAACTTCAAAATACAAATACAAATACAAATACTCAAAAAAAGTATTTAAATACAGCTAAATACAAATACTTATGTATTTGACCTCAAGCCTGGTGCACACTGCCAATCTGTACACACATTGTTAATATTAGATTATGATGAATACACACCTCAGTAGTAATAATTAGTTACTGTTAACTACAATAATTTAATGTAGTCATACTGTATATAATAGATTTTCCAAACATTCACTTCATATCCATTGCACTTTTAAAGTTGACTCTTCAAACATGCACTCTACTGTATTCTTCAAACAGGTACTCTACTGTATTCTTCAAACAGACAGTACTATATTAACTGATTATTTATAAAGTTACTTGTATTAGTTTTTATCATTGGGACTAAACTCATCACTAGGAGAACAACTTCATTAGACTGATGACTAGTGTATCCTATCTCATATGTGATAACAGGATAGTCTACAGGAATATAACTAGGTAACACTCCATGAGATAACAGCCCATGTAGTAAAAACATCAAACTGAATAGTGTACTAACTGGACCAGGAACTGAGTACCAAGTACAAACTGTTGTTCATTAGAACTGACAATGTATACTTACCAGTTCCAATCTGTACTTCAGTAGGATCACTGAAGGGACCTCTTCCAATAGAGTTCACACAGCTACACTCATGTTATATACATTACCAAATACTAGATCATTCACAATGACATATCTCTCACTACTGATAAGGGTTGAATGTGATACTATTGTTACTAATGATCGCAATATACTCAATGATTCTACCATTACGTAGATGACAATAAATCTCTTCCCATGTGATATTGTTTGATGTCAAAACTAACAGATGAAACCATGATTGACTTTGGTGATCCCATAGGTTCTAAAATTGTATTAAATTTCTATTAAAACATTAAAAGTATTATTTACCTGTTGTTGGTTCTGTGTCACCCAATATCATCATTGGACTAGACTCTTCTAGTATATTACCAGCTCTCACTGTGATAGTATAGTTCATACCACTGAACAATTCTCTTAATGTATAACTGAATGTTGTAGTGAACTGATGAGGAGTAACAGAGACCAATGTCACATTTACTGACAATAACTCAGGACAAGATGGATTATAGGAAATTTTGTAGTATATTACATAGTTACCATCTTCACTACTGGGACTAGTCCACTTCACTGTAATTGTAGTGGTTGAGACATCAATCACTGAGTGATTAGTTACTGGTGTAGGAACTAGACAATGAAATAAAGTCACATTGTGTTTATACTAATATCAACTCACCATCAAACCTTAACAATCTTTGTCTACTATTAATTGAAGGAGATCTTTATATGAGTACACACTGATCTCATAATATCTACTCAATATTAGTCCATTGATTACAAATTCATCTCTCTAGTAGATAATATCTTGTTGGTACCTACTCCAGTAGTAGAGTTAATGACAATCACATATCCAGTAGTCTCTGATGACATAGTCCAGTTGACTTTGATACTACTCTCATTTAAAATATATGTCATCATATTAGATGGAGGACCCACTGGGAACTAGAAAAGGATAAACCTAATTAAGATGAACAATTAAATTTCACATACCTTGTAATATCACAGTGTCATTGTAGTTCACTCCTTTATACATTGCTATACAGGTAACATTAACCGACACCTCCCAGTGGATCAGGATATACCAGTAGTGTTGTATGTATATGAGGAGATCAGAATCAATTAATGTATACATTGAGTTGTACTTCATCACTCCATTCACTAACCAGTAAACGTCAGTAGTAATATTGACAGTAGTTGTAACACAGCAAACAACATTTTGAAGTGTAGTAATTAAGAAAATCCAACTGATAGATGATATACCTATAGATGTAAATTATAAAAATATCAAAATAATACACCAACTCTATGCCTGTAGTTAGATTTATATTAGTTTGTACATGATTACTGTACTAGCAGGTCCCAGTATATTTGATAGGCTCTGATTGTGATGTTATAAGTTGTTGCTGGTATCAGTCCCTTCAGTGTAATCTCATTCTGACTACCTCCTTTTACCTGTTGTGTCACAGTGTGTGTGTCACTAGTGGCATTGAGCACATATCCATCAGCATCAGATGGAACAGGTGTTCTCAATTGACAGTGATAGTGGTAGTTGTCTCGTTGACGAGAGTAGGAAAAAGGGGAGTGAATCCTGGAGCTGATAGGACTACATATGAGATCATGTAACTATAGTAGTAAAAGTACTTACCAGTTACTGTAAGATAATGATTTCTTTCAAACATTTTGTGCTCTTACATAACATCTATGTACATGATCACCATTATTGTTTGACTGACTAAATATTCCACTATTTATCTTCTCAGCATCCCAAGTAAAAAGTGAGTGCATGAAACTTTGTACTGTTAATACTATATAAGAATTGAAATGGGCCAATTTGACAGCTATATCCAAACTGTTGTAATGTACAGTTGAGTTGAGTATTGTTATAAAACCACTCAAATTGTATACCATCCACTATATACACAATGTAGTGTGTATTGTTGTGGAACGACTGTCATATTAGAAAGAAGTTCAACAGTTTTGAAGTCTAAGATCTCTACAGGCCCGTCCTATAGTAGATCAGTAACAAATGACAGTGTGTACAGTGAGATATAACTACTGAATATATGAACAGTGATGATGTTTTGTAGTAGGATCAGAACAATTACTGGGTACGACAACACTTAAACTCATTACCACCAATACCCCTTATCAGATTCATGAAAATTGTCTACATCAGGTCTGTATATAGTGATGCTAGCTGGAGTATTAGAACATCACACAGAAGTGGGTCATTGGTAAAACTTTTGATACAGTTTAGAGGTTGTCCATTAGGATTAACCCACTCTCCTCCATACAAAGTAGATTAGGTAACACACACTGAAGATATGATATATAATATGTTGTGTCTGGTGTAATGTAACAATGATTGATGTAGGAGCCATTAGGATAACAACTTCCATTGAACATTAGGTAGATACCTAGAACATTTGTCAATAAATGATGTTACTACACATCAACTCACTTACCTGAGTCTGGTGGACAGTTACTGATAACTTCACTCACATATAACAAGAAGATACCAGGAGCTGATAGCATATCTACTACTGACATTGTCTTACTAAACTAGTTTATCTCTTAGTTTATGTGGACTGTAGTAAACACATAATTCACTTCATTATGAGATTACTAAACACAATAACAAAATATGAACAACAGAAAGTCATCATTTATCGATCCATTCATCCATTTATACATCCATCCATCTATCCATCCATCCATCTATCTATTCCTTCCATCCATTCATCATCTATTCCCATTATTAATCCATCTAATTGTTTAGTTAGTAAAAAAATGTGTCAGTTAGTTAGATGGCATAAGTTAATATTCTGGGACAGACACATGTAGCACTAACATCAAATTTGTTCTACTATTGGCTATTAGTGGACTTCAAGAGTGTTATATAAAAATTGAACAATATATATTAATGTACAAAAAGATATGAGGATGAAGTTGCTGTCAAAGCAGTCAACATACTATAGTTTTATTACTTTGGTTATGTGTGGACTGTTTTGAAGCATAGCCCTGTACTGAAATAAATTAAATAAGAACAAAATTAAAACAACTAAAATTAGATATCATATTAAGAAAAAATGTTTCAGATTATAATATTAACGTTAGTATAGAAATATAACTACAGAGAGGACTTTTGTTCCTTACTTTATCCACCAACATGTTTGTGTCCTCAGATTAAGAAATTAATTATTTGTATGAGATAAATATTACAATCATAGATACAAATAGGACACATAATATATAATAAAAGATAATTGATTTGATAATCAGTCATTGTCTTTAATATTATAATTTCTAACTTTTTGTTTTCTGCTCCAAGGTAAAGGAACAGTATATTTTACTTGACCTCTCTCTCTACTCCTCCCACTTTCTGATGACCCATTTGGTGTTCCTTCAACAATTAATGACTGTTTTCATCCTCCCAGACGTGGGTACTACCTCCATCTCCTCCTCACTTCTTATTGGTGTAGAGGACTTGTGATGAGGGATGGTCATTTCTTCATCTACTAACTGTAGAGCTTATGCATAGCTTGTAAAGCACTAGTTTCTGATGAGTCTGAAAATTTAATGATGAAAGAGAGAGATTGTCATGAGGATCTGTATCATGTGTTATAAGTAGTGATGGTCTTGTTTGAAATGAGTTTGTTGGCTCTGATAGTACATGTGCTGTGGGTTCTGAATGTGTCTGGGTTTTGAGTGAATATTTGTAGCATGTTCTGATAAAGGGTTGCTTTGTTTTGATGTGAATATCCCAGTCTTGACGATGGAGGTGGTTGATTTAGTAAACTATTTGGTTGGAAAAATTATGTATATGTGATGTAGGTCTATGTCTAATGTACTGAGGAGGTACATTTCTCTTGTGATGTATGTACTACCCATGGAGTATCACTCTCTTCCTCAAGATGATCTTCATCCATCAAGAGAGGAGGATTACATGAGGTGGTTCTTGTTTCTTGTTTGAGTTGTGTCCTTTAATTGAGTTACATGACAAACTAGTTCCTCTTCTTGTATTTTCCATTCCTCTCTCTCTTCACTATTGAATAATTACTTGAGGGGCTTGGAGGAGTATTTGTTGGACTTTACTAAGAGGAACTTGTAATGCCTTCTCCAAGTATACCTGTAGAACCATTAGTAAGAGAACCCAGTCAAACTTGAAGTACCTGTTCTTGGTGTGTTCTGTGAAAAGACTCAAGTTGTCATACTCTTGACCTCAACTGCCAAGATAATTTTTAAGGATACTTTCTTCTTTTAAATAGATGCTGTGGAAAACAAGACAATGTTAGTATTATCACAGAGAATTCATGTAATTTCATTCAATTTCTGCCTCATGTTGGCTCCCGCTAAAAAAATTATTAGTGCATGGGCACACTTAAATAATTTAATATAAACATTTATCAGATCTACAAACTAGATACAGTGAAGTATAGTTACAATATGTTTTGTTGAGGGAGAGATTTTATGTTAATATTGACCAAGACTATGTTGTCTGATGACATATTATGATACTATTAAGTAGTGATGGGTTCAATCAACTTAGGTCTGCAGACTACAAATATAGAATAAAAAGTGTATGCTCATATGTATAAGATAGGCAACATTGGCATTTTTTATCAAAACAGTTTTAAAGTTGCTTTTCATGAGATGGGTTTAATCAGATGGTCAAAATATAGAAGATTGCTGATTATTTTGTCAATATCAACTTGGTTATAATTTCTGGACATAATAATTAGAATTCCATTTATATATACTACACATATACCACATCAACTACAGTCAAATCCACTCTTTGAAATTGCATTTTGTAAAGTGTTTGATGGTCTGAAATAATTAGTATATAATATACCAATGATTTGTCCTTTTTGCTTGATCAAAGACTAAAAAAGCAATACATGTATGTTTATTTTAGTATGAATACTAGCAAATATATGCTGTTAGTATATCATCTAATGACTTATATATAGTCATCATCATCATTATCAGCTGTAACTGTCTCTGGTAGTCTATCTGGTGGTAAGGAGGAGGTTCAGTGTTAGTATCCAGTCCATGTTGAGTAAGGTAATTCCTCATATGTATGTATATCACTGGTTGTGATATAGGCTGGGGTTGAATTGAGAAGGTACAACACCAGTACTGTCCTGATACACTATGTTAGGAGATATTTTAATTATTTCATTTCCTTCAATAGCTCTATAATAACAGATGAAAACATTGATTATAAATTTCACGTGTTCTTTTACTTAGTAGCAGCATATTTTCCTTGATTCTTTTTATTTTGATAACATAATATCACTATAATAATAACAAGTATTAATAAAACTATAACATTATTATTACTGCTCCAATAGTACCAACCAATTACTGCACCAATAACTGAAGAACTATCTCCTTGTCTACCATAAATAAGAGTCCAATTGATAATATCAGTAGAATTAATGGGAAATATTAAATACTACCAACTTGAACCTAAACATAAGTGGGAAATGAACAATAGGAAATATGACATATATATACTTACAGTAACATTTATAACTGTATACTGATATTTAACTGGTGGTATACATACATGCTATGATCTGAGACATATATCACTTGATATCAATACATATTACATCATTCATACTTTATTTGATAGAGACTCAATTCTACATTCCTCAGAACCAACTTTCACATTTATTTCTGAACTAATCACAGATTGAATATTACTTCCCTATAAACAAATGTAATAAATTATATAACTACATTAAGCGGGAGACACTGACTCTTATCCTAATAGTCTGTGTGACTAACTCCTAAATCAACATTACGATCATTAGAATCAATTCCAATGAAAGTAGGATTTGGTTTGAGAGTAAGTCTGAACTCAGACTGACTACTGTCTGGTGAAGTAACTCCATCTAGTATCAATGTATAAGTCACTGTAGTATCAATGGCACTAGTGATATTAACTCCACTAATAGGAGGAGCTATACATTGTAGTTTAGTACTACTAACATTAACACATTGCTATAAGAGAGAAGTAAAAGTGATTATATTAAATTAGCATATTGGTCAAACCTCAGTGGCAGTAGGAAATGTAGAGTCAGTGATACGGATCATAGGAGATTGGATTATATCTACATTAGTACCAGTAAAGTTCAACTTGATACCTCCACTATATATCAGACAACACATCACTTAGTCTCATAATCTACTCTACTTACGCTGGTATAGTTATTTGAGGAATCAGTGAACTAAAATGTAGGATCTGGTTGTAAAAGATATGTCACTGCTGAATTACTAAACTCTGCTTCATTTACTGACACTATTATAGTCCTGGTACAATTAATAAAAGAAATATTAGCTGAAGCACATTGGATTTGAGTTTGAGTTAATGTTCCTGAGAAGAGAACCCAATCTTATATGATACTAGTGTGTATTATAGTAAGTCATTGACACTTACATAATATTGCACTCAATATCAGGACAGTGACTGCTCCTCTTTCTCCTCTTATTTGACGAAGACTCTCTCATGATCACTTTGGTCTCTTCTTTGTTACCAATGTCCATGTTAGTCCCTTCTACCCTCACTAGAGTACCTCCATTAGCTGGACCAAATGTAGGACTCACTGACTGAATAATAGGGGTCAGGAATTGGAAGTGGGTACTACTGACAGCTGTCTTAGGTTGAGGTACAGTAGTATTCACTATCACAGTTATAGTTACATTGCCGTTTATAGTATTATTGTCATCAGGAATAATACTACATACTATCCTCTTCCCAGGTACATACAAATCTGGGTTAGAGGTACATGTCCAACTGCCGAGGGTAATAGAGAAGATCTCTGAGGACTGGGTACCCAAATTACTACCATATATGATAACTTGTGTTCTTCCTTGAGGAGGACCACTTGTGGGAGTAAAGTTAGTGATGACAGGATTAGGACAGTCTCCATTCATTGTGACTATATTATTAGTACATACACTCCTCACACTACACATATTACTATCACACCAACTACAGTTAAATCCAGTGTTAATGTTCTGAGCTAGACATGAAGAACAACCATTACCCAGTGTAGGACAATTGTATAGGACCACTATATATGAGACAGAATACTCAGTAGTTTACTTTATATATTAGACTTACCATTAATAGTGTCTCCAGTAGTAGTCTCTATATCATAGGATTTGGTATTAGAGATCTGTCTGAGAATGAAAGGATGGGTCTGAGTCTGAGTATGACCTCCACTAAATGACAACTGTGATAATATAATGATATATCTTTCTAATAATACAATATACTTACCTCCTGACCACTGGGTATATTACATGTAATAATATTGTCACTAGTTTGTATACCAGTTCTAACCATGTTACCAAATAAACATTGGTATGTTATACTACTAGTCTGAATGGAGAGAGAGAGAGAGAGAGAGAGAAACAATTAATCATGTTGTCAGTATTACAATGTTAAAATCTTTTTAACAAATGACATAACATAATGGACATTCTCAGTTTGTTTAATGACTTGTACTTATGACCACTAACTATCCACTATATGTCAAGTGTTAAAATATATAAAATCTTAAAATCAAACCCATGTCTCTTTTCTATTAGAATGGATCTGTCAAAGCTTAACAATATTGTACTTGAGTTTCACACAATGTTTTCTTTCTCACTAGCTTATCAGACTTACAGTATAAGTGTACATCTTGGTTATTTTCTCATCATTTGTAAATACTGTCCACACACGATATACTTACCATAGTATTAAAAGTTCTTAAATGTAGGTTCTTACTCACACCAACTGGTTGACTATAACTATTACCATAAGGGAGGTTGTAGGAGAGGACAGAGATCAGTAGAATTCTTCTCACCCATTATCTGTGATAAAATGTACCAGTAGTAATTATAATTTATATTATAGGGTATTACTCTTATCCAATTTATCATGTCCCCAGTACAAGTAGAGTTATCTCCAGTACATGTAAAGTCTAGCTGACACCATCCACATATACCATCTGTTGAGACACAAGGACTACATCTGAAATGAAAAAGAGAGAGAAAAAAAAAACAACAACAAAGAAACATTTAATATAACCTCAGGTAAGGTATCTAACCAAATTATATTTAACATCTATGAAATAATTCATCTATATATTTATATTAGAAATTTATGTGTATATATCAACAAGTATTTCCACTATATATTCAACAGGTGTGTGTCACTACTAGTCAGTTCATAGTCTTCTATTAATTCAATTATTATATATTGTAAACCATACTATACTATACTATAAAAGACTAATAATTAATACATTACTATAATTGAATTAAGAATGCTTCCAATTCACATATGCACGAGCAATACAAATTATATATGAATATATAAACTTTGTGATATGTCAAAGTAAAGTTGTAACCATTAGCAATACACAATTCACTATAACATAAAATTAATAGCTAATCTTGTTTTTATTAAATGTTCCTTATGAGACATAAAGATTTACTTTGTAAAAACAGAACAGTCATAGAAGATGTAATGGTCAGTATGTATGAAAAAATTCACTCCAGTATGATTACTGTAGATACTAAAGTTAGTAACTAAAAGAGGAACATTAAAAGATAGTTAGTAATCAATGATGTACTTTACCTAGTTGTATATCAGTGACTTGAGATATGACATTATCTACTTGACAAGTGCCACTAGTACCATTTACTTGTAATGGACTTAATATCTCAATGTTTAGAGATGTGTTATTAAATACACAGAAAAAATACTCCTCTCCTGATAACTTAGGAGGAGGACCAGCAGGAGAAAAAATGTTATCTTTGATCTAGAGACAGAGAGAACACTAAGGAAAGTTTTTTCCAATATAACATAATACCTGGTATGGCAATGATGGATAAAACTGAGGTGGATCAATAGTGACAGTATTAATACAAAACTGTCACTATTCCCTGTCAAAAATCGTCCTGATATATCACTGTCCTGACAAAAGGATCTTTGAGAACATTACCCCTCAAAGTGCACACCACCCACAAAGTAGATAATATTACCCAGATCAATACACTCTTACACAACTAGTAGCATTAGCACACTCCTTTATCTTTAAACCAATCACCTATCAACAGACATATGTTATATAGTACAATATATCTATATACTAGTACTTACATCAGTAGTTCCTTTAATACCATATATATAGTCTGAACCTTCCGACCAGGTAAGACTAGTAGTTATTGAAAACTAGACATCACACCCTCAGTAATAAGACTAAGTTTTCCATTATTCCACAAATACTATAGAACAGATTAACACATCAACTAGAGTTAGTATATATCTCTGACCTTGTTAATATAGTGTTTGCTACTATCAGAGAATGAAATATAAACACGAAGTTGAGATCATCTACAGTCAGGCCAAGAATAGATGTTAGTCCATTACTTATTGTAATGTTAGTAATAATATTGGTTAGAAGAAAAAACATCAGTAGCACCTACTGCTGGTAAGTACCACTAATATCACACTATAAAAAAGAAAGAACAATTAAATACTTAAATGTATCATAATTTAGCTCACCATAGTACCAGATAATCCTGAACAAGACTGGGTTTGCCACTGAATATTACTATTACCACTATTACCTACTACACAGGACTGATAGGCATTGTCCATTCTGGAGTTAATAACTGTAATATTGTAGGAACAGACTCTACTAGGTGAACCTTGTGGTGTTATTGCTATCAGTAATATCTCTCCATTTAACACTGATACACCTTTGATAGTGGGAGCAAAGAAAGTATTTCCATCACAACCTAATACCACTTCATATGATTATTGAAATCACTGTTACCACTGTCAGCAGTACTGTTACATACTCCTAATAATACGAAGTTCATCATTTGCCACTAGTTGTATCTAGTACTATATAGTAAACATATCCAAACTGTAGAAACCATCATAAAATTCTCGATTACCACCTGATTGATAAGCAATTTCGTCTAATGATCTTGATATCGAACTACCAGCAAACCCATATGACGAAAAATAGATACGATTAGCATTATCAACAAAACTTCCAGTGTAGAAACTTTCTCCTCCATTAACAGGAGCAGTGAATACAGCAATTTATCACTAGCTTCAACACCAGGGAGCACATTAGAGATAGCTCTGTTAGTAACACTGAGATCTGATCCATTAAGAGCTGAACAAGAGCCACTAGTATAACACAGACTACCAACCATTGACCATCCTGTGTAGCAGCTAACCTCACTATCTGATTGAACAATGATGTCTGTTGTGTTGTTGTAGATCAGATGATAGTTGGTAGACAGTACTACCAGTACTAGCAAACACTCTATCTCCACCACACAGCTAGAGAGCTAACACTACCAGATAGAGTGAAAGAAGAAGACTGAGCTCCAACACTTATTAACAAATGGAGTATCAGCAAAAGAGAGAGAACTCTCATTTTGTCTTATTCACAATGAATAGAAAGAGATCAACTGTTTATTAACCACTTTATTCCTTAGTGTGTAATCCCCCCCTTCCTCAATATCTCCCCTGAAGATATTATCCTCTGGCTTCTTTTAAACTTATTTCTTATTTTTTATCTAGAGCCAGCAATAGACATGTAAGACTATCACTATCAGGTTTTTTAAATAGCAAAAGTTATCAAATAGTAAATAATTAATACAAAGGATATTAACAAATTAAAAAAATAGTATTGAATTTATAGTGATTAAAAAAAGGTAATAAAGATAACAATCACTGTGCTAATTTTTATATTTCTTTATATGACTTTTAAATAAATGGAGTAATATACTTGATTTCAATATAATAGGGATATAGAATATTTCATAGAGAGGATGCAAAGGAAACCAAGAAGTTTAAGGAACAGATATATAAAAAGGAAAGACAACATGAAAATCAATCGATAACAAAATTTGAATTTCATAATTATATTTAAAAAAAACATATCTCAGTTCATTTAATTACAAACAAGATAACAGTAATAGTATCATTACTACATAATGTAATAAAAAGTGAAATTAAAGTAAAGACTTTAAAGATAATTAGTTGTTTTATATATCATGATATAGTACTTGGTACCTTGTATATATAGAAGTGATCACTTTATTTTGCAGACTTAGAAATCATTTTTTCTATAAATTGTATAATTAAGATAGTTATGTTAATATTCTTTAAATTATTGTACCACATAACAACAAAGTAATAGACATATTTATTAACACTATAATATGTTGTCATGAGTAACAACTAACAAGATAAAAAACAGTATATCATCTAATGGACTTATATATAGTCATCATCATCATTGTTATTATCAGATGTAACTGTCCTCTGGTAGTCTATCTGATGATAGAGGAGGAGATTCAGTGTTAATTATTTAATTAGATCAAATTTATAAGATACTTTCTCCTTTTAAAATAGATGCTGTGGAAAACAAGACAATGTAGTATTATCACGAGAATTTCATGTACCACAATTTCTGCCTCATGCTGGCTCCCACAAAAAACTTATTAGTGCATGACATACTTATATTTATGAGTATAGTGTACAGTATGTTTTGCATTGAGGGAGAATTTTATGTTAGTATTGACCAAGACTATGTTGTCTGATGACATATTATGATACTGTTAAGTAGTGATGGTTCAATCAACTTAGATCTGCAGACTACAAATATAGAAAAATAAGTGTATGCTCATATGTATAAGATATGAGCATTGGCATTTTATCAAGACAGTTTTAAAGTTGTTATTCATGAGATGGGTATACCAGTGCTCAATATAGAAGATTGCTGATTATTTTTGTCAATGTCAACTGGTTATAAATGGACATTTCCAATTAATAATTAGAAATTTCCATTTATATATTACTACAACATATCCCACATCAACTACAGTCAAATCCACTCTTTGAAATTGCATTTTGTAAAGTGTTTTGTGGTCTGAAATAATTAGTATATAATATACCAATGATTGTGCCTTTTTGCTTGATCAAAGACTAAAAAAGCAATACATGGATGTTTATTTTAGTATGAGTACTAGCAAATATATGCTGTTAGTATATACATCTAATGACTTATATATAGTCATCATCATCATAGCTCGCTGTAACTGTCTCTGGTAGTCTATCTGGTGGGTCTAAAGGAGGAGGTTCAGGTTCGAGTATCCCACGTCCAGTTGAGTAAGGTAATTCCTCATATGTATGTATATCACTGGTTGTGATATAGGCTGGGGTTGGATGAGAAGGTACAACACCAGTACTGTCTGATACCTATGTTAGGAGATATTTAATTATTTCATCTCCTTCAATAGCTATATAATAACAGATGACAACATTGATTATCCAACTTTCACTGTTCTAGTACTTAGTTAGCAGACACCTAATTTTCCTTGATTACATTTTCTTTTGATAACATTAATATCACTAAAATAATAACAAGCTATAATAAAACCTATAAACAATTATATTACTGCTGCCTCAATAGTACCACAATTGACTGCACCCAATAAACCTGAAGAACTATCTTCCTTGGTTACCATAAATAGAGTCCTAATTGAAATATCAGTAGAATTAAGGGGAAATTAAATAAACTACCAACTGAAACCAAACTAAGGGAAAAACAATAGGAAAATATGAATATTTCTTACAGAAACATTTATAACTGTAAGATATTTAACGGTTACATGCTATTGATTAAAATAATTGATATAACAATTACTCTTCATATTTATTTGTGAGACTCAATTTTACTTCCTCGAAACCCAACTTTCACATTTATTTCAACTAACCAGATGGAATATTATTCCCTAAAAAAAATTTGTAAATTATTAACTAAATTTTGTGGAAAACTGCCCTTATTATAGTCTGTGAACTATTCCTAAAATTAAATTACGACTTAAATCAATTCCATTGAAGTGGATTTGGTTTGGAAGTAAGTGAAATCAGATCTACTGTTGTGAAGTAACTCCATCTAGAAAATATTAAGTACTTAGTACAATGGATTAGTAATTTCTTACTAATAGGGGAGCTAACATTGTGTTTTAATACAAAAAATGTATAAAGAGAGGAAAGTGATTAATTAAATTAGCAATTGTCAAACCTCAGGGCGAGGAAAGTAGAGTCGTGATATGAATAGGAGACTGGGTTACATTAATTAGACCGTAAATTAATTGATCCCCCACTATTACAACCCATCCTAGCCTCCCAAATAACTCTACTTCGGCTGGTTAAGTTATTTGGGATCGGAATAAATTGGGTTGGGTTTGAAAGAATGTCACTGCGTTACTAAACTCTGTTCATTACGCACTAATAGTCCGGTCAATTAACAAGAAACTTAGCGAAGCTTGGATTTGACGGAAATTTTCCTGAGAAGAGAACCAATTTTAATGATACTGGTGTCTTATAAGCATTAGCACTTACATAAAATTGCACTATATCCCAAAG
>NW_024532924.1:0-148332 GCF_016097555.1 Gigantopelta aegis | reverse complement strand
CCTCAATTTTGTTCCATTTTTGGGTAAGTTTTTTTTAATAAAGAAAAAACATTCAATATTGGTCATACGACTTTCTCCGGGGGGGTTGGGAGAAATTTTGAAACCAAGTCATTTTCTTTCTTTTGTATCTGTTCTAACTCCCCTTCACTCTCTCTCTCTCTTTCTGGTGATAAAAATGAGGCAGGTTAATGGTAAACTTTTTCTCCAAAACCAAAATTTTGGTATTTTTTAAACCTAAAAGGTAACACATCGGGATCAGCCAAGTTACTAAAAAAGACAAATATTGTATTAAAGTAAGGTCTTATGTCTATCACATACTCCAGTTTTTCAGTTGTATTTTTTTTTATCCTTCTTTAACTTTGGTTTTAATGTCTTCAATTTTAAATTTTTGTGATTTTTAAACAATCAAATAACTAAGCTCTAATTATTCTTATTTCCCACATTTAATACAGTAATTTTATAATTAAAGTGGGGAAAAGTATGTTCACTTTTGGAAGACCTTGGTGCCAATTTTATTAAAACTTAGAACAAACATAGAACTTTTTTCATTAACCCATTATAAACTGTGGTCCCCCCAGGTGCTTTGAATATTATTAATATTGTTTATCACTAGGATTGTTTTCCCATGAAATATGATATAACTGGTGGTCATTTTGATATTTTTACATTTTACATTCCTGGAAAGTCCATCAAGATATTGGCCGCAGCACTTGAATTAAATAGTTATTGAAAGAAACGAAAGTGTGGCCTTTTCAAAAATTTGGAACAAAGATTGAAAAAATTTACTATTTTGGCAGTTTGGCCTTGACAACTTCTATAATTTCTTAATTTAGGAAGCTCCATCTTAATTTCTCATATCAAAATTGAGATTAAAGATTTTTTATGTTTGTAATCTGTTTACAGTGAGTTTCTGTATTGTAGAAGAACAGATAAAGAAAGGTGCCACCCGACTTTAACCCTGCTGTTAAAAAGAATAACTCATAGATCGGTTAGATTCTGTCCCAGTCTCAGTCATGCCAGTAGTTGTAAGACTGACTTCCACCTCATAGTAGCCAACCACCTCAGCCTAGAGTAATTAGATAACTATATTGTAAATCGATACATTTTGTCAAAACATTAATCTGATTCTAATGTACATTGTTTTTATTCGGTTGTTTATTGTTATATTCATCAGTAATTTGATTGTATCAATGAATTTTAATATGTCATTATATAATGTTTAATTCTGTCCCAAGATAATCCAGAAAAGAGTAAAGTTAACAGCTAGATATATAATTGTGTATATTGTATGAATACTGTAAATGTAGATGACTTGTAGTTAGTAATGATATATAATCTATCATAGATTGCATTGCCTTAGTCCAAGACTGTCACTGATCATAATCCACTAATCCATTGTTAGCCTTCAATATAGAAGATAGGAGAAATTGTCAGGCATCACTAGTATATAACAATATATAAGTACAGTTGTCTAATGGTAGATATATTCTACTGCGCTATATTATTAGAAGCAGAAACTGTCCAAAACAAAGTAGGCGAATGTGGAAAATTTCCAATAAAATTAAAGTTAGTATATTTATTACATTATTGGATCTGTCTTCCTTAGAGACACATTAACTTTATTGTAAGTTATCAATGTATTATTAACCTGAGTTAAGTTGAAGTACTCAATTAATAAACTGATAATTAATTAATTAAAATTAGGTTATTAATGATTATATCTACTTATTGGCTCTTGCTTTAAAAGTTAAAGTGTCTAAAAGTGACACCCTCCATTGAAAAATATCTATGTATTATAATCTGTATATTACTATTTTCAGAACGTACTTTTTTTCAATGCTGCCAAAATAAAGACCTAGAGGGGAATGAAATCAGCTCTTTAATAATGGAGCAGAAGTGAATTATAGAGACAATGTTAGTTTTAAAATAATAATATTGTATCAGGTATAAATGTTTTTTCAATAAATTAATAAAAAATACTTATACATTTAATGCAATACCGAAAACAGTTTAATACTTGACATCTCAAACTAGTAATGTTTTGTTATATTAATTGGTGAACATATATTACGACTGTTTAGTGAAATGAAAGTTTTATTTACTATGTTAAATGATGATTTGTCAGTAAAAGAAGTGATTGAATGTTATATAGACATACCTCTCTATCAGAATAAATATAAGAAGAATATCTTTAATTTAGTATGTGCTGAATTAATATTGTACTAGTCAGTGTAAACTTATAATAATTAATTTCTGTAGGATCAGTGGACACCCCCTATACATTGGGCCTCAAGTAATGGGTCTATTTTTACTGAGATAGTCCAGTTACTCTTACATTTCAGCTGATCCCACATATTTCTGTACAAGGTAGGTATTATGTATAGATATTGTTGTTTGTACTACATAGTATTTAGTCTATATATACTAGTACAGGTTCCCCTATATAGTATATAGTGTGAGTTATGATATTTCATGAATGGATGTTAATATGTACTAGTCAATGTATAATTAACTTCTGTAGTATCAGGAGACAGCTCTTAGTTTTGGGCCTCAAAAAATGGTCATACTGAGATAGTCCAGTTACTCTTTGAGAACATCACGTAGATCCTAATTTTTGTAACAAGGTCCCCAATGTGTATTGTGTATAGATATGTGTATGTAACTACATAGTATTAAAGTCTATATTCATACTAGTACAGGATTTATATAGTGTATAGTGTGTAGTTAGTGATATAATTGATGTTTAATATTTGTAGTAGTCAATGTAACTTATAATTTATTGACTTCTGTAGGATCAGGAGAAAGCTCTATATTGGATCCTCAAGAAATGGTTCATACTGAGTAGTCCAGTTACTCTTTTCTAGAACATCACACAGATCCCAAATTTTTGTAACAAGTCAGTGTGTATTGTGTTATAGATATTGTTGTATGTACTACATAGTATTAACGTCTTATATCATACTAGTTCAGGATATAGTTTCACCCTGTATATGTGTTCGTTAGTAATATAATTGATGTTAAATATCTGGAGTAGGTCAATCAACTGAAACTTATAATATTTAATTTTTATAGGCATCAGTGGACAGCTTTCGCATTGGGCCTCAAGAAATAGTCATACTGACGATAGTCCACTTACTCTTAAAATATGATGTATCCTAATATTTTGGACAGTGTCAGTGTGTATTGTATATAGATATTGTTTGTATGTACTACATAGTATTGAAGTATTATGATACTAGTACAGTTATATATTAGTGTATAGTGTGAGTTAGTGATATAATTTGATGTTAATATTTTGGACTACCTAGTCAATGGAAACATATAGATAATTAACTTCTATAGGATCAGGAGTAAGAGCTTACATTGGGGCTTCATAAAGGTTCATACTGAGTATTTTTTTATTCAAACAGTTCCTCTTAAAATATAATGCTGATCCCAATATTTGTGACAAGGTCAGTTCTGTATTGGTATATATATAGTGTTAGATGGTTACTACATACTATTAAGTCTACATCATACTAGTACAGGGATATATAGTGTATGATATGGGTAGTTAGTGATTTAATTGATTGTGCTAGTAAAGTAACTATGATAAAACTAATTCTGTTAGTATTTAACGAACAGGCCTCTATCATGTGGCCTCAAGTAAATGGTCATAATACTATATAGTCCAGTTACTATTACAAACATCATCGCTGATCATAATATTTGTGACAAGGTCAGTGTGATGTTGTGTATAGATATGGTTGTAGTATTAGTCTATATATATGTACTAGTAGAGGATATATAACTAGTGTATATGCCTATAATAATTAATCTTCTTTAGAAGCAGAAGACAGCTTACATTTGGGCCTCAAGTAAAGGTCATACTGAGATAGTCCAGTTACTCTTAGAACATCAAGCTGATCCTAATATTGTGATATGGTTAGTATTAGAATCATTTGTTTGATAATTTACTTTTTGTTCAGTATGGTAATACTGCATTACATATTGCCTGCATTGAGGGTAATGTTAATGTATTAGCTGCTTGCTATCTGAAGGAGCAGAATGTAATATTAAGAATAATAAAGGTAAACTGCATTGCAAAAATGTCAAGATACAATACAGGAGGAAAATGTTTAGTCTCTTTACCAAGTACAATCCAAAGCGAGGTAGGATAATGATAAACAACATTAACTCACTCACACATTCCTTATTTGTTATTATCTAGTTTTGGAAGATGTGTCTAAGGGAAATTGAAAATGTTGAACGAAGACCAGGTCTTTGAGAAAGAGACTACGGACTACATTGTTTTAGTCGTATTCCAACCATCAGCAGTAGAGAAGAAAAAAGAAATTAAAAAACTGAAGTTAAGGTTATTGCACAGGAGGAATTTTTAGATATCTTTCTCCCTCCTGATGTTGAGCTTGTGAGCTGTTTTCTCTATAAAATTGAACCAACTGGAAAATTTTCAAAACCTATTGAACTTTATCTTCAAATAATGTTGGTCAACTTGACATCACAAGAAAATGTGAACAGCTAGCCTTTATAAAAGCTAAGGTCCCCACCTTATTAAATTTAGAGTTATTGTCCCATGATGATACAAGAGTTTAGACCTTATGACAAACTCTGGAGTTGTTAGACTCTGTGATTTTTCTCCAGTAGCTGTAGTTTTATCTTAAGAAAAAGTTTCGAAAAATAAAGAGTGCTTTATTGCGACAACCATCTTGCAGTTTATATAGTGACAGTTTTTTTCAATCAAATGATGAAATATTGTTGGGAAATACAAGCAGTTGTCACAAAGAATCTTGGATCCTTTCTTAGAGGTATATTTTATCAAATAATGGAAATTTTAATTGGTTGTTAAATCATTTGAAGTTTTTAAAAGATGTTAATATTATTCATAATATGCTATTGTATTGTTAGAGGTAAGATTGTAAAGACTGAGGCTTGTTTTGAAAGTTGGAAGAGAATAGAACCAGTACTCTTTTTCTTTGACCCTTCATTAATAGTGGACAATTACTAATGAGTACTATGAGATCAAGCCCACTGATCAATCCATTTCAAGTAAAGTATTTAGTTGATGTTGTGATTTTGTTATATTTATTGTATTAAAGGTCTCTAAGAAGGAAAGTGTAGTGATAAATGTCAACCTGATACTGCCCTGCCTTATTTAAAATTTAAAGCCTACTCTCTAAAGATGATAAAGAGATTATTATATGAACCTTAAGTCATTTTAAAGGAATGAGAGAAGAGACAAGTTAGTGATTGCTAGTTATGATTTTGCAACAAATTAAAGGTATGAAAATGAGATGATTATTATTATATACGTTATTAAATAGGCAATGAATGACTTTGTCATTATAATAATATTATTTTATGTAGATATACCTGCCTTCACCTATTACTCTTTCTGCTAGTCAATCTAGTACTACCAGTAACCTTTTCTTCTACCAAATATTCCAAATGAACTTGTTATGTGAGTATTTATATTTATTGTTTATGTTGTTATTTAATGCACACAAAATTAAATAATAATAAATTATCTTTACAAAATTAACTTTGCTAATGTAATTTTCATAATTTTATGTAGACAGTCCTGCTCATTCCAGTATGAAATTCTTCATGTCGACCAAAATTCCAAATGACTTATTAGGTGGGCATTAAATGGAAATAAAAATGAAAAGATTATGAGTTCACAATTATATATTGTTATTATATAAAGCCATTTTTATTCATTAGATAAGGTACCAAGAAGCGTCACCTGATGACATTACTTCATCCAATTAAATACATGTGGAATATATTGGTGAACAACTTGAAGTACCTTATGGTGATATAAAGTCTGCTGAGTACAATGAGGCCTATGAGATCTACTACAAAACTCTCTGAAGTTCTTCAGGTCTGGATGAATAAGAAAACTCGTCTGGTTTTGTTTGGCAAACAATTATTTACTGTTGTAGAAGAGCCACCTGTAGAAAAACAAAATAGTAGCTGATGAATATATCAGTTTCTTAACAAGACCAGATATTCAGAATGAATATCTGTTTTTCCTTCATCATCATACTGGTAAAATAAATTTTTATTATGCATATAAATGTTGTTATAACTCTAGGTCAGCCAATATCACTACATTTAATTCTCCCTCAAATTGTACCAAAACTTACTAAGAAAAGTAGTAGAGTGTGATGGACTATTGAGTTAGTTATTATTTCAACTATTGTTATGATTAATTGTTAATATCTTTTACATGTATTTATCAATATATCTATAATAATCCATACAAATCTGAGTGAAGTGTTATAGAGAAATTAATATGGCTAATGACTTTGTTACTGATTGTAGTAATTTATAGGGGCTTAGTTAATTATAATTAGAGATCTCATGATACAGTGTTTATTGTTATGATGTTTTCTTTTGTGTGTGTTTTGTCATTCCCCACAGTCTGTTCTGTATTGTCAATTTTCTATTTAGATTCAACTAATACTAGGGAATAGAATGTTTCCCTCTCTCTTCAAACATTTTGTCACCTGGTTTTGGTCAACCTCTCTCTCTCTCTCTCTCTTGTAACTCAACCTTTAAATAAAAATATAAACATCTCTCTCTCTCTCAAACACACACATTCACTTACTGGGTCTTTCTCGACCACATGAATGATGTAACCAAGGGACAGAGAAGATTTACTATTGTAGCGACACCATTTTGTTCCTTCCTCTCAAATCCAAAACTTGATATTGTTTGGGTCTTTTCTTGGACCTGTATGGATTTTGAGGAGTGACCTGTCCCTTTGATGATGTCTTCTTATTCATGCAAGAGGTCCTCTTCTAGTTAATATACTGAGATATTGTCAACTAGAAAGGACTACATGTAACAAGTACTTGATGATTTTAAAAATAAATAAGATGTCTTGATACCATACAATTACTCACAGTCACCAGCTGACAAGACAAAAAGTACACACAAATAATATAGTTACATTTCTAATATATAGCAACATATTTACAGTATTGATATCCATTGTTAATTCATCACACATGACACATGACCATGCATGTACACAGCTGTTCCACTTTAGTGGTGATAACAGTATTAACAAGCTACAGTGAGTTAATGTATAGTTGTTTATTACAGAACAGGTGATATAGTCAATAAAGCAAATATAGTAATTACCTGTACAACAGACGTGGGTAGGGATGAAATAAACAAAAAAAACAAAACATGAAAAGAAAAACAAAAGAGATAAACAAATTTTTGTTTTGGGACTTAATAGTTTACACAGAACAACTTGTGAGTCTTTGAGTTGTTGTCTGTCAATCGATCATAAGACTGGATGCTCTTTCGTATACTTTGAAGGTGTACTCATGTGTGTGGTTCCTGGTGTTTCCATGGCAACATATTCAAATCATCAAGCCAAGTTTCAAATATTTCGAACATCTTTATACATTCTTGGTTTAATATTAAATTGATGAAAATGAACGATATGTCTTGTGTAGTTGCATAGCAACCTAAAGAATGTGAGAAAGAGTCACCGATCCTAACTGAGTATGAGGAGAAAACAGATATTCTAACTGAAATCTGTTTGCTCCTCCATAATTGCTTCTCTATTAGCTATTAAAAGGTGGCTAGACAAACAAAAAGAGAGAAAGCATCTGCCATGTGTATCTGTAAACTGCTTCTGATTAACATTGGGTCTAGCTTGTTCTGTAGATGCTAACTGGGACATTAACATGATATTTTCTATGCTAGCCTCAAGAGATTGAGGGTCATTGGCAAAATCGATCCATTGCTTCAAAGAAAGCTGGTAAGGGAGAGAGACGAGGATTAGAAGAAGTGCGAAGAAAAGGATCTTGAGATGGTTCTTCGGATGCTGGTAGAAGACCCGATCTAAGGTCTCTAATTGTTGAGGACATATGGAGAGGAAAGAGAAGGGTTAGACAATGGCGTAAGAATTCTGAAGGTTTTGAGAAGTTGGTAAGTCAGCACGAGATCTTGGTAAAGTATTAGTACATTCACCATCTTGACAAGGTTTGTTGTTCTTACTTCGTGGTAATGTGTGTGGTTTGGTATCTTCTGGTTTACTAGGCCAACCATTGTTCAGCATTTCTGTCTTGTCAAGACTGCTAGGACAATTTGGAGCAACATTAGCTGAACTAGGTAAGGGACTTTCTAATATATCAGATGGTGGTAAAGTGGACAAAGAGTTTAAAGGTGGGTATGTAACCAGATGTTGTCCCATTGTTAGTACAATACTTGACCACGACTTCATCATTAACATCTTCATCATAATCATTAGCAAAAATTGCCTCAGTCTCTTGACTCTTCTCAAATTCATTGTGTTGTTTAGGATCAGACTTGGCGATGCACTCTTATTAACCACAAAACCCTCCTTGGTGTTATTCAAACCAGTTTGAGGTTTTACGAGGCACTGCAGGACTTGTATATGCCCACTCCATCATAACTAGCATTGAAGACCAGCACCATTACTACCTAATGTGTTGGCACTTGAAAGACTTGAGAGATCTGACATTTCCCCCCCTGTATTTTGGTGGAAAAGCACTGATACGTCGAAAAACTAAGGCACTTGATTCTAAATTCACCGACATTATCTTTAAACTTCATCATCATCTGTCCAATAAGATTCCCTTCACTTTTTGTTCCTGGTAAAGTTGGCGGGATATTGTTGCTATCCACAATGACATAGGTATTATCTGGTAAACTATAAGAACGTGTCGCCACTTGAGTGAGAATGAGACAATGGTTGTCATCAGAGGTGGTGGGAGATGAAGGTGAGCAGGGTACAAAAGAGTTATCTCTTTTGCCTTCATCCTGTTTTTTGATCCAGATCTTGCAATGGCTTGACCTGGTCTGGGAATCTGTCTAGCTTGAGACGCTGTGTATGATTCTCGAGAAGATCGTCTTGTAGAGACACTGGCTCTTCAGTTGAATCTAAAGGATATGCTGAATAAGGAACTTGTCTCTCCTCCAAAGACTTGATAAACATCATCCATAGACTCTGTTGTCAGATAAGATGCCCAGTTAGCATCAGAAATATTTCATATGAGGATACCTTTGAAGAGCAGCTGACCACAACACCTCAAGCAAATGCAAGCTTTCTTGAAAAACTAAACTTCACGCTGCATTCTACACAAATACTTGTATGAGAACCATACCAAAGAAGAGAAACGAAAGGGTCTTCCCCTGGTTCTCAGTTTTGCCCGCTGTGGTCTCAGATGATAAATAAAGTTCAGGGTCGAGACTTCACATAAATGTCGTAGTCTCTCTAATTTGTTCAGAGCTCCTTCGCACCACTCACTAAAATTTTTCTTGATACGTTCAAACATGGCAGAAAAACAGATGTAAGCGTCATCTTCTCTCTCCATTACATAAAGAATAGGACTAAGGTAGATCAGTCATACCGAGAGAAGAAAAAAAAGAAAATGTTATATTAATTTACTCTTCAAAATGTATTATCCTAGTTCAAGTTATCGAAATACCTTAAACAACAAAAATTTTTCAAGGTTTATTTTCGCGGTTGGACACAAAACCGCAAAAATTAGATTGAGAATATTAATAATTAATAATCAAATTTTTGCAGTTGACACAAACGCGAAATATGAGTTCCACAAAAATTTTATCGTGCAAGTTTGAGCGGGGGTCAAAAATTTTGTGACATTTACAAACTGCAGTGTCAATATAAAATCTCATTTCAAAAAATCTCATATATAGAAAAATCTATTTAGATAGACATTACTTCATATAACATTCACTACATCAGTAAAACTGAACAATACTATATTATATATATTTCAGATGTATTCGTCTATTACCTGTGTGTATTTTATATTTTTAGTTCAAGAGTATATATCATAATGATCTCAGGGTATTAATTTCTGCACATTATCATCTACTACATTGTGCCTGTAGTACCAGCTAGAAATGTCTCCATTGGTCAGTTGTATAGCATCTCTTGAATACATTCACGTAAATGGTGAAGCTGTGGGGACCATGTTGCAGGATCACCTGACCCACTTACCCTATAATGATATTGTCATTAGTAAAGTCATGTGATTAAGGTTAGGAACTTCATGATAAAAATGTCAGGTATCCATCCAAACAATAAGTAATATATTCATCCCCCCCCCCATGCCTTCAAGGTGTTCATAGAGCTCGGGTGGCTCTAAGATTTTCAATGTAAGTTTCTCTGTCCTCTATAGGCGTTTCTTTACCAGGATGAAATACTCCAGAAGATGCATCCACACCCACGTCTTAAACCATCTTTAACATAACAATCATGATGAAAGATTAGCTCACTGAGTCCTAATCAGATTTTCACGATTGAGCTTTTCAGGAAAAATAATGATGCAACATCTAAATATTTTCAGCTCTTTACGAGAGAATGGAACTAAAAAAAGACAGTTATCATCAAAATATTACAGTTGATAGTTAAACAAGGTATTAAATGTTAAAAGACATTTACTCACAACAAGATCGTGAAGGTGATAGATCAAAAGATGGCCTTCTTTCAAGTACTACTTTGATCATGGAATAGGATAAAGTTGAGACAATGTGCTTCCATAGTTTATCAATATAGTGGTATGTAAGTACAGCTGATGTATGTTCTGGTGGGATTAATTCAGTATTATAAGATTTAGGAGAGACATTCAGCAACAGGAAGAAGAGAAAAGGCATCAGAGAAGCATCTAGAGGAAAAGGTGATAAGTGAAGTTAATATGAGTATTCATAGTTTCCTTCTACTAACAATTATAAAGATTATATATTGAGTATATATCCAAGGAAGGCTTGATGTAAGTGAATTTGGTCCAGAAGTCAAATCAATGGTTTCCAAGGTGATAATATGTGTGCAAGAATAATGTGAACTTGATGAACAATGACAGATGAATAAATAGATATAGCAGTGAATAAATGATATAAGATATAACAGACACATTGAGAGATATAGGAAAGAACTCACTTAATTCTAATTCTCTTTCTAAATATCTAATAATTGAAACAAAGGATGATATTAGATCTTGTTACAAGATAGTCCTGAAATAGATTTCCTTGAAGAAGAAAACTACAAAGAATAGAGAAGAAAGGTTTATAAAAACACTTCACAACAATTAGTCCAAAGATGACTGCACATGTAGTAAGCATATAAATATACATGTAATAACATATATAATATATATATTATTAATATATTCATTATATGCAATTACTCATTGTAAAGTGCTCAGTAATTTCAGGAATTACCATATCTAATCAAATAGATAGTACTTGCTAACAATATAATAAAACATAAAAGTCCATAATGAACCAAAAAAAAGGTGATATCACATTATATCATCTACATAGACATCTGCTTTATCTATCATAGGATATTAGAGTAGGTAATATCTATGCTGTACTCAAATAACTTTGCTGTGATGGCTCCAATCAATAACTTAACCAGTTTTTATATATATTAATAATGTTTCATATATATTAAGTTTCTAAGGTACTATTAGTGAAGATGAACTACTCCATTAAACATTGTTTGTTGATTTTATCAAGACGTTTTCAGTCATTCATGATATCACAAAACTTACTTTTACTTTAACGATATACTAAAGACTATCGTAGCGTATCTAGTTGCTCCAATATTAAAGTTATAGTTATACCGTGTTAGAGACAGGCTTCAGTCAGCAGGGTCACTATACTTTCAAGTTTTTCCTGCACAAAAGGCTCGTGACCAGCAGCTTAGCTATGAGGACACACGCCCTCTACTCATGGGATGAGGAACGCCTCACCAGTTTGCTATAGTTACATGCATAGGAATATGGCTGTAGTAATTACAAAAAGAGTACGTGAGGAAATAGAATGGCACTGAAGGAACACCGAGAGAATGGTAGCCTGTCTCACTTGGAAGTAATGGGATGGTCATTGTGGGTTAATAAAGCTACCTCGCTCCTTACAAATTTACAAGATCAGTTATTATGAAATGGCAGACAACAAAAGAAGTTACATCATCAAGAACCACGGAGGAAGAAGACCATACCTCTCCCATACTCAAAGACAATATGGCTGACAGTATACAAGTGAATAATGTTTATAACCATTCAACCGTGATGTCCGATAATAAGGAACTTGTCATACTGGTTTCACAAACTGGTCAATACGAGATTCAGACTCACACTGGATTTCTCTTGGGCACTAGTAATATGGGGGGGGGGGATGTGGGGGGGATGTCACATCAGGAAGTCATTTGATTGGTCAGAGATTGATGATGTCATAATGAGAACATTGAACTTGGTGTTAAGATTAGAAGAGGATCGTTCTGAGACTGTACGTCTGGCGTGGAGGAGAGAAAGAGAGAAGGTCAGAGTGATGAGAGAGACCCTCGACATTAAGGCAGCTGAACGACTGAGAATATTACCAGCTTTAGTACAAAAAAGGTACAATAGACATTGATCCATTCATCTATCTCTATCCATTTTTTCAATCTATATCCATTTCTAACTATATAGTATCCATGAACATGAAGCAGTGTCGTCTTTCATGATTACTTGAACTTAAATGGCATGTCTCATTTGAGGGAAGACAATTAAATCGTATCCATACGATGTCCAAATTGTTGTAGATAAAAACAACCCATTAAAGGTATACCCCTTAAGAATAAGTTATAATTAAATCTTAATTTGCTTTGTTTATATTGTATCAATACAACCAATACATAATTAATATTATGATAAAAATTTAATTGAACTATTATTATAATTAATTTACAAGTACTTTTTAAACTTATAAGTCTACAAGTATTGCATCCATTCTACAATCTATGCATACATCTACATACATTTACAGGTACATGCATCCATTTACAAGCACATGCATCTCTACTTACATGTACAAGTACAAGCAATCCATTTACAGTAAGTACATGCATCCATCAATAATCACTCTATTTATCCATTCACAAATCTATATATCCATTTAGGAGGAGGTGGATGGTAATTAAAAACCAGTTACCATTATTACAAGAGAAGTTACAAACACAAGGTGATCAAATGGCGGCCATTGCCCATCGTCAAACAGATACTAATGAAAGAGCTAGCAAAAAAGAGATGAATTGTCAAAATACGGAGAGAAACTCATCAGGTTTACATCCATCATCCATTTACCTATCTGTCTGTCCATCCCAATCATATACTTGTCAATAAGCCATCTGTCCATCATATAATCGTCCATCCAATTTTTTGGGGGGGGGGGCAGCGGCGAAGGGTTCGAGTGGGGGGGGGCTAATGAGAAGGGGCCGCCGTGTCCAAATGGACAAGACATTGCAATCAATACTTTGTCAAAAACAGACTAAAATTCTATAAAACATTACTGTACTAACACAAAGCACAAACTATGATGGGTATCCAAATGGACAAGAATATACTAAAAGACTATACTATAATATACTAAAGAGCATACTAAATAATATACTAAAATATACTAAAAATATACTAATATATATACTAAAAGTATACTATAATATGGGACGTATGACATACTAAAATATGGGGCTAGACTACTAAAGATATACCTATAATATACTATACGTAATATACTATAATATACTATGATAAGACTTAAATATACTATAATATAGCTATAATATACTATGATATAACTAAAATATACTCATATATCTATAATATACTAAAATATTACTATAATATACTAAAATAACTAAAAATATACATATAATTGTATTGATATTATTTGATTTAAATTTTGTTTGTTTCCTTAGGATACAATTAGTAGTAAGATTACAGGGGATCAGAGGAAATGTATAGAAATTGAGAAAGAAAAGTAATTTAAAGATGAGTAATTAAGAAAAATGAAAGAGAATAAAAAGGAGATAGAGACGAGGTCAGTAGAGAAGAGAGAGAGAGAGAATTGGGGGGGGAGACATATCTATACAATCCTATTATATTACACATAAATAGGTCAATGCATAAAACAAACAACTGCTCAATTGGAAGAAGACATTGATCATTTAGAAAGAGAAATGCACATTTGAGGGTTCCGTAAAAGGTGACCCCAATATGCTAGTCTGATACAGAACATACTTTAATAAATGCTGAAATACAAAAAGAAGACGAAAGAACTTAGAGATGGTCGTGAGAAAAATAAAAACATGTTAGACGAAATTGAAGAGATGAAAGAACAAATTAATAACAAGGTTATATTTCCTAATTGATCCATTCTCCATTTTCTTTATCCATCAACTCTTCATCCATCCATTTAAATATGTATCCATCCATCTATTCAACCATTCATCTATTTAACTATCCATTCATCCATCCCAGTCGAAAGAAGCGCAGGACGCTTCAAGTCTATTGAACGCACTGCAAAGAATTACAAAAAGTAGACAAACAACTTAAGTTGTTTAACAAACAACAGACATTGTTGAGACAAGAACATAGAGAACTCTCCACACTTTGAAAGGTTAGCTAACAGTATTTTATATATCCATTTTTGATATATGTTTGTCCATCATTAAGCCATTATGCATCCATTTAAACTCTCTATGTGTCTATTAGGAAGAGGTAAGATAAAACTGCTCATGTTGAACACACTCTCAAGAATACTGTTCAGATATTAAAGAAGAATTACAAAAGGAGACTAAAACAAAATATTGTATCAAGGGAAGATAAAAGCTGATGGGGCGGAGCTTGAGAAGATGAACGGCGAGCATAACATATAATCAAGATGAAAGTGAGGAAGTTAGCGAAAGAGAAAGAGTTCAAAAAGACAACAAGAAAAGGATACTTTTCGTATGTTAGATAACAATGTATTGAGAAGAAACAAGAAGAAGGTATAGTTCTCTATATATGTACAATGTTCTAATGTACTCATGTCCATGTAGCTACATGTATAGATATGGATCTATTTTTTTTATATGTCCATTTTAGCAAAACTAAGAGAGGACAGTAACAATGTATTACAAGAACTTACTTCTATTGAGAGAAAGACTCAGGGATAAAATCATGCTTTGACCGAACGAAGTAAATGGATGAATAGAATCGAAAATGGATGGATAAATAAGATAATAGTGACATATGGATCAATGTACTTGTAATATTGTGATATTAGGAGACTCAGTTACGATCTGAAGCCACTGAGAAAGGTGTGAGGGTGAAAGAAGTGAGGGAGAGGGTGAACTTGTTATCAGAGAGGATCAAAGATTTTACATACTATTTAGACACAGTGAAAAAAGAATGAGTCATAATACAACATCAACTATTGAACAGTTAGAGTACGTACTTCATTATATATTCATTAATAATCACCATAGTTACTAAATTAATTGCTAAAGTATGTTCATTACCATGACTACCACATCAATATGTATTCATTAATAGTTACCATGACTACTACATATTATGTATTCATTGATAGTTACCATGACGTACCATGGTTATTATACATTTATTGATAGTTGCCATGACTACCATGACATTATGTATTCATTAATAGTTACCATGACTACTACATATTATGTATTTATTAATAGTTACCATGACTACCATGTTATTATTATTGATAGTTACTATGGTAACTATAATTTATTATTAGTATTCAGAGTGCAGAGAGGTGACTTACAAGCTAAAATTAATGTTGAAGAAGAAGAGGAAGAAATTGGGAAGAGAGAACTAGAAGAGATCACAAACTTCTCTAAAACAGCTGAAGAGAAATATACTAACTATGTCCAAGTAAGTGGCCCACATATATATTATTGAATACATCTTTTCCAAAGATTCGTGAGGCCTACTTTCATCAGTTAGAAGACTGATGCCTATACTGGCTGCACACGAGAACAGGGCTTTGGCATCTGAGTATGAGTCTCTCAGAGAGAGACATGTCCAAGTTAAAACTAAAGCATTGCGAGATTAGAACATCAACTAGATCTAGAAGCTGCCATCAAGATAGGGACAAGTGAGAGAAAGTTTATTGAATAGAACTGATAAATTTTATCTTCTCTAGTTATTAGCAATTCAGTTAAGTAAACTCAACAATGAAGGCTCACTATGAACACAGAGGAGCAAGTAGTAGAAGAGACTAGCACGCTTTAAAAAATCACATTTGTAAAACTCAAGACAAGATAGCAGACCTTGAAAAAAAAAAATCAATTTAAACTTGTTATTTCAAATGTGGACAGTTTTTTTGAAGAGCCATACACAAGAAAGATGAGATCATAACAAGACATCGTCAGAAAGAAGGATTCAAGAAAAAAGAAAAGATTTTCCAATGTAGAGAATGAAAAAGTCGATACATTAGTTGTTGAGAGACAAGATGAGGATAGTCCTGAATATATCAAAAGATGCTGGTATATTAAAGATAAATCAGTCTCTTTTTTATTACCAATAAAATGTTCTTCATAATATAAAATGTAATCTATTCAATATAATTGTTTAATATTTTGTTTAATAAACCACAATGACATAGTAATTATAAATAAATTATGTTATGACAAAACACTTTAAATATCACTGTAAATAATTCCTTGGACAATATCATCAAAAATAGAACAAGCATTCTCATTTTTAAAAACAATTTATTATCAAATTTTACTGCATACTTATTTTTAACAGCAAAATTTATATTGTCTATAACTCTGTCATACAATGTTATAATAATTCATCAGAGAGATCACTCTGTTGTCATAGCAAACGGTTTTAGTATATCTCTCGTCATAACATAACAGAACAGAGCAAAGACAGAAACACTGTTTATAAAAAATGTAACCTTTAAAGATAAAATACTGATTATTGACATTGCACTCTAATTATAATTATTGACATATTTAATTAAAGTTAAGTTATGACAGGGGCTAACTCACTATGAATTATAGCTGTTTATAAAATGGTGCAGAGTGAACTATACCACGGACATGTAGACGATTATAATCAACAGGTGGTCATCATCAGGATTATCTAACTTGTTTCTGAACTACTGTCCAGATATCAGCAGGAACTGGACGATCATAAGCTCCGCCTATGTTCATCTGAAGAAAGATAGATAAATTACAAGATGATGAATTGATGCATAAGATATATGAACATACGTGCTTGGTTCAATGGCCCAAGCAAATAGGACTTTCTTTTCTTTGGTAATACATACACAGCTAAAACAAAACCAGTCAACTAAACCTGTTTTTAAAACCAGTCTTACCAGGTTGGACAACTCATATTTATAATGTTTAATATAAGGATGGACTTTGTAGAAATTGGAATCTGTCGAGTTCTCTCCACCAGATATCCTCACTGTAATGTATCCTTGTTCATTGAGATAATTCCTCAAAGTGTGTGTTGGATCCTGAATAACACTAAAACAGGAAATGAGATAGAGGAAATGAAATAAGAGGAAATGAGATGTTCATGTGGTGTAAGGATGTTACTATTGAGCTATACTCTGTCAAGTTGAGAAGAGCCATTCATTAAAAAAAGGTGTTTTTATGCATATAGTGTAAGGTGAGTCCTATTAAATGCCGTTAGGCTGAAATACATTAAATGCATTGCAAACAAAATTTCGTTAATGTGACAACTTCAATTATATCTGATTATTGAAGCCATATCTTAGTGTTCAGAGTACAACAGTGTCTTTTATGCTGAATGTAGCCGAGTCTTACTGCTAATTATCATCCACAATGTCAGTATTTATCACATGCAATGTAATAAGTGAGTATGGAGTATATAACAGAATAGTCAACACAAGACAAGCCATTATATACAGCTAGGATGTAGTCATGAATGGATAGAACTGAGATGACACATTACAAGTTAATACTAGACATTGATGTCTTTGTGGGGTATCTATTCACTTAAACTGAAGATTGTAATCTTTCATTATCTGATCAACATCTTTTTGTTCTTGAGCACACAAAGCAAAAATCCCCAACCCTTTGGCCTTGATCTAATCTGTAGTCCATTGAACTCATGAGATAGGCCTAAAAGGATAAATGGATGAATAGGACAGACAATAGACATAATATATATAGTCAATGGATGGACACCTCTATCATACTTACAGAAAGGTCACCAAGTCCTCGATAAAAATCACAAAAGTTGCAGAATTCTCAGCAACTGTTTCATTGAGAGACCAATCAAATCTTCTCCATTACTTGTTAAAGAAGCAGCAGTTTTACCCTTCTGCTGGCAGAGATATCTCTGGAGGAGTAGGAGCTTCTTCTAAAGTAGTAGCCATCCTTGACACTAACTGTAAAACATCATACGTATTACCCCAGCCACTCCTTTTATAATGAGGTTATTAAACATAAGGCACCCCTACAATCTAAAACAATTAATTACTAAGCACTTATTAGTAACTGTTGAAATTACACACACAAACTCAGTATGTTAACAGTGTATGTTATAACTTGAAAAAGACGCTTTGTAACAAAAAAAAGCAACACCATTAACAGAAATATTAGAGAAAAAAAAATTTAAAAATATATTGTTAGATATATATATATATATATATTTCAAATCTTACTTTTCAACGATTTCCAGATTCATTGCAATAAACAAATGTTGTCATTAGTTTTCATCAGCTGCTATCAAAAGATATGGGACAAGTTAGAGAAAAGTTTATTGAATAGAACTGATAAATTTTCTCTTCTTGTCTCCAGTTAATAGCACTTCAGTCTAAGTTAAACTCAACAATGAAGGCTCACTATGAACACAGAGGAGCAAGTAGTGAAAGAGACTTAGCACGCTTTAAAGTCACATTCATAAAAACTCAAGACAAGAAGCAGACCTTGAAACTCAATTTAAACTTGTTATTTCAAATGTGGACAGTTTTTTGAAGAGCCATACACAAGAAACAAGATGAGGATTATACAGGACATCGTCAGAAGAAAAGAGAGATTCAAGAAAAAGAAAAAGATTTTCCAAATGTAGAGAAGGAAAAAAGTCGATACATTAGTTGTTGAGAGACAAGATGAGGATAGTCCTGATATATCAAAAGATGCTGGTATATAAAAGATAAGTCAGTCTCTTTTTTATTACCAATAAAATGTTCTTCATATTACAATGTAATCTATTTAATATTTTTGTTTAATAAACCACAATGACTTACTAATTATAAAAAAATTATGTGATGACAAAACACTTTAAAAATACCGTAAGCAACTCCTTGCACAACATCCATCAAAAATAGAACAAGCATTCTCATTTTTACACAATTTATTATCAATTTTAACAGCAATAACTTATTTTTAACAGCAAAAGAGATATTGTCTAACTCTGTCATACATGTTATAGTAATTTATCAGAGAGATCACTCCGTTGTCATAGCAAAAGGTTTAGTATATCTCTCGTCATAATATAACAAGATGTAAGAGCAAAGACAGAAACACTGTTACATAAAAATGTAACTTTAAAGATAAAATACTGATTATTGACATTGCACTCTAATTATATTGACATTTTAATTAAAGTTAAGTATGACAGGGGGTAAACTCACTATGAATTAGTTGTTTATAAAATGGTTGCAGATTGAGCCTGCACACGGACACGTAGACGACTATAATCAACAGGTGTGTCATCATCAGGATTATCTAACTTGTTCTGAACTACTGTCCAGATATCAGCAGGAAACTGGACGATCTGAAGCTCCGCCTACATTCATCTGAAGAAGATAGAAAGATTAAATGATAAGATGACAAATTAATGCATACTCTTTTAAGATATTATGAAACATACCGTGCTTGGTTCAATGGCCAAGCAAAATAGGACTTTCTTTTCTTTGGTAATACATAACAAGCTAAAATAAAACCAGTCAACTAAACCTGTTTTTAAAACCAGACTTACCAGGTTGGACAACTCCATATTTGTACTCTCTAATTCGAGGACGGACTTTGTAGAAATTGGAATCTGTCGCGTTCTCTCCACCAGATATCCTCACAGTACTGTATCCTTGTTCATGGAGATAATTCCCTCAAAGTGTGTGTTGGATCTGAATAACACTAAAACAGAAATGAGATAGAGGAAATGAAATAAGAGGAAATGGAGATGTTCATGTGGTGTAAGGATGTTACTATATATTAGCTAATACTATTTACAAACATGAAATTTAGTTAATGTGACAACTTCAATTATATCTGATTATGAACCCCCATATATTAGTGTTTAGAGTACAACAGTATAATTTATGCTGAATGTAGCCAAGTCATATTGCCAATATATCAGCCACAATGTCACTATTTTATCACATGCAATGTAATACTGAGTATGGAGTATATAACTAGAATAGTCAATACAGGACAGCCATTATATACAGCTAGAATGTAGTTATGAATATAAGGTTCAATATGATCTGAGATAACATATTGTAAAAGTATATATACAAGTTAATACTAGACATTGACGTCTTTGCTGATGTATCTATTCACTTTAAACTGAAGATTGTAATCTTCATCATTTAATCAACATCTTTTTTGTTTTCTAGCACACCAGCAAAAAGTCCCTAACCCTTTGGCCTTGATCTCATCTGTAAGTCCATTGAACTCAATGAGATAGGCCTAAAAGGATAAATGGATGAATAGAGGGACAATAGACATATATATATAGTCAATGGATGGATGCCTCTATCATACCATACAGTAAGGTCACCAAAAGTCCTCGATAAAAAAACCACAAAAGTTGCAGAATTCTCAGCAACTGTTTCGTTGGAAGAGGCCAATCAAATCTTCTCCATTACTTGTTTAAAGAAGCAGCAAGTTTGCCCCTTCTGTTGCGGAGAGACCTCAGGAGGAGTAGTAGGAACTTCTTCTAAGAAGTACCATCTTTGATACTAACTGTAAACGTTACACTGTGTACCACCCACTCCTTTTTATAATGAGTTTATTAAACATGAGGATACCCCTACAATTGGACAATTAATTATAGCATTTTATTGCCAAGTTTAACTGTTAAATATACTGAAATTTCAATACACACACACAAAAATTCAGTATGTTAGCAGTGATGTTAGTGTGATGTGACCATTAAATGACGAACAAGGGCAGATAATGAGATGAAAAGTTACAATGAAAAGTAATAACTTGAAAAAGACGCTTTGTAACAAAAAAAAAGCCCAAACCACATTAACAGAACTATTAGAGAAAAAAAAAAAAATTTTATATACATCTAATTTCAAATCTTACTTTCCAACGATTTCCACACTCATTGCAATAAACAAATGTTGTCATTGGTTCATCAGCAACTATCGAGTCTGCATCTATTAATCAAAGGGGTTTTTGTGGTCAATAAAGAAGGTGTGGTTTTCTATCATACCTGATTGTATGTGCAATTTCGTTTACCACATTTAGTACATTTTAACAAAATCTGTTTTTGTGCCCTCATTAACAGCCATTTGAGAATCTCTGATTGACTCCTTGATATAAGTCTGCCTTAATTTCTTCATATCATCACTGGCCATTTCCTGAGAGAGAGAGAGAGAGAGAGAGAAGAGAGAGATAGAGACGAGAGAGAGAGAGAGAGAGAGGGAGACCGAGAGAGAGGAGAGAGATGAGAGAGAGCAGAGACAGACAGAGAGAGAGAGAGACAGACAGACAGACAGACAGAGACAGAGAGGAACACTCAACTATAACCACAATGGTCTGAATTTCTCAGTTCACTTTAGTAGACTATAGTCAAAGACTACTGAAATAATCTCATACCCAGACCTACAAGACTACTACTGAAATAGTCTCATACCCAAACCTATGAGATCACTATTGAAATAGCTTAGAATATACTCTTACAAATCACATATCTACAATATATATACTTACCAAGAAGGATAAGCATTCCCATATATGTCATAACCTTTTCAACATACATTGAATATACCTAACACTTGTAGTATATATCAGTAGTATACTATATGCTGTAACTCTGTGCTCATAGTAAGCTATTGTTGAGGAGATATCATTCCAGATATCACTCTTTGTTTGAGACCTGGGTTTTGATGTCGCCAATGTTTGCTACAAGACTCCTATTCTTGTTTTGTATTTTAGCATTTGTATCTTTAAACTCAGAATATATATGTGAGGTAGGGAGTTAAAGAAGAATGCATCAAGATGAATGGTTTGGTAAAATGGACATATAGTTATATTTATATGTTAGGATATGATCTTCAATAGAAGCACTAAGTTGAACAGTCGAGTATCATCTTGTCCAATCACTATGTAGTGAAAACAATAAGATAATAATATTAATATTGTATAAATGTTAGATAGAACAATAAACAATGGAACATGAAGTCTAGACAGACAGACCGACAAGCAGACAAGACAGACAGACAGGACAGACAAACAGACAGACAGACAAACAGAACAGAGAACGGAACAGAGAGACAGACAGAGAAAGACAGACAGTCGAGAAAGACAAACAGGACAGATAGACAGAAAGACAAACAGCAGACACCGACAGCAGACAGACAAACAGACAGACAGACAGACAGATAGACAACAACAGACAGATAGACAGACAGACAGACAGGCGACAGACAAAAACAGGAAACAAGACATACAGACAAGAGACAGACAGACAAACAGACAGGAGAGACAGACAAACAGACAGGACAGACAACAGACAAGACAGACAGACAGACAGACAGACAAGGACAGATAGACAGACAAACAGACAGATAGACAGGGCACAAACAGACAGACAGACAAACAGGACAGGCAGACAAACAGGACAAACAAAACGACCAGACAGGGACACAACAGACAGCAACCTTCAATCATTCCTTTCTTCATTGCTTTATAAATCATATCACGACATCTATCACGAACAGCATTGCCAGTATCAGGGACACGCCTACTTCCATCAATAGCTGACGAAAATTGCGGTACAAGTGGACTAAGGGTGTGGTTGCGCTGAAGAGATGGCTGCGATGAATTATCTTCTCATGGTAATCGGGGTCATTAATGGTGGTAATGAAGGTTTTGACCATTTTGATGAGGATTATAATTGGCTGGGGGTGGAGAGGGTGAAGGTTGGGTCTCCGTTCAAGTGGGTGGAGCTGAATGGAGATGTTTAGGGGATTTCCCTGTAATTGAGAAAATTATTAGTACAAGTGATTATAAACCAATCATATTTAAAATTTTGAAAAAATACATCATTCTAATAATAAAATGAATAGAATGTACATCCTCACTGGGTCTATTTTTTAGACTTACATGCTACTAATTTCTTCCATTGTTTTATCAGCTTTTTCCACCACCAGACCACTTCACTTCTGAACATTTCTTACGTAATGTGTTTACTGACAGACCAACTCGTGATTTCTTGAATGATATTACTAAATTAATGGTAGGGCAGCAATATATTACTATGCATATTACAATGAATTCTAAATAAACAAGATTACATTTTTCGATATATTTTATTTAAGTTTGTGCAAATTTTTTATATTTATCATAAAACATGAATATGTTTTGGCATAATGACATCATTGACTCCACCCCTAAATATAAGTATTTATTTTAAGTTTTCTTACTTTGCAATAAATCCAAAGTCATTGGAAGGTCTTGTAAAGACCTCAAACAAATCCAATGCTCCGTCCTCATTCTATAAAAAAAGTAAAAAAAGAAATGGGCTTAAATAGAGTAGCTTCACACTTGAAAGAAAACGTGACGGACAGGACTTACCGGTTGATCGGCGCTGACAATTTTTTCGAGTTGTCTGCCAATTCTTATTACTTCTTGTTCAATGCTCATTTCATGTAAAGTGAACAGTGTGATTGTGAATGATAGGCCTCTTTCTCTCTTCCTCCCCGTATAACAACACTCAACTACGAAGGGTGTGGCCATCAAAATAGGAGTCCACACCTCCCAATTCATCACTTATATACTCTTGAAGTCCTTATATAATGCTATGTCTCTAACTAGGGACCAGTTCTGTGAGATTTAGGAGTAGTTGGTCATTGGTCTACAACAAACATGTTAATCCCAATGACGTCATTAGTATGTTACCATGGCAACCAATGTTACAGTGCTTATCCGTAAAATTTTTTTTTTATAGCTTGCACGAGACGTCATTGCCGACGTTGGAGATGACGAGATCAGAAATTGGAAATGTTTCCTAGCTGCAGTCCAATCCCTCAGATATCAATCAAATTCAAGGTATGCTCTCTCTCATTGGGCCATTGTTTATTATTCTTCTTTTCATTATTGATATATTTACTTTAGGGACATACCCTTAAACCAGTATTGCCTGCTGTGGGTGGTAATGAAGGATTGGGTGTGGTCAGAATGCGTGGTACAAATGTAACAGCATTTGGTGAAGGATTTGGTTGATACCGTATAATAGCTATTATTAGGTAGTATCCATTTATTTTCATGCTGCCATTATTCTATACATACTTATCCCAATTTGTTTAGGTGTCGGGGGCTACTCATCTTGTCCTCCAAAGCAGACAAGTTCCTACGTCTATCCTCAACCCATACCGCTAGACTTTGCTGCTACTCTTCAAGTTAATCCACCTACTGCATATCGCATGTTACAAGATTTTTTGTATCATACAACCTGGGGACTGGTGTATATACAAAATGGAGCCTACCAGTGCGGTAGGCCAATTGTCCCCATACAACTCTGGTCCTGCATGGGGACTACCTAGTATTACTGTACATACGATCTAGGTGAGTATAGATAGTTATCTATTAAGGTCCCTTGTTAAGTAGAGTAATTTGTTCGTGCTCAAGAAAATGTTGTTTAAATCTGTAAAGATTACAGAAATTCATTGATTTAACTTGTACAAGACTAATAAACTAATGATCACGTTTGTAATTTTGAACTGCGTATAGTTGACAATATAACATTTAAAAACAGGGATATTAATGTCCTGTTAACAAGGACTTATACTCCATCGATATTCTGTTGTGCTTTGACCTTGCCATATTAAAAATTTTGTTAAAGTCTGTAAAAAGCACTGTCACATCAAGTCATTGTCAGTTAATGTATGTCATGGCCTATTAAAAACAAAAGAATTATAGAGAGAGTAGTCGCATTGAAATTCGGCATATTTTGTCCTTTTTGGGCAAGGGAGCAACGTTCTGAATTTGTATGACAGGTCGTGTCAAATAGTTAAAAGATTAGGAGCTACAGAAGTTGTCCTCTGAAGAATTCCTAGCATCTCAATAAAAGTGCAAGGGAGTTTGTGGTAATAAGCAAGACTTACACCATATTAAAGTAGTTAATAAAATTCCTCTTTATTGTATGGCAGGATGTACCCTTCCTTCATTAGCTCTGTATTGTGTGGGTGGAAGGAAGTTCCACTGGATTTACTCACACTTAAAAGATGAGGGTCCAGCGAACATATGGAGAAGTCCAGACAACCGTTACCATAGCCAACAGTTAAGTACATAGTACATGTGAATTATATGTCATTTTGTTATAGAGGCCTTTTATATCAAGCGTGATCCATATGTTGGCTGGTTATGGAAGGTTTATTGAGGTTACTAAAGAATAAAGACAGTAAATTGTGTGGAACGAATGGGTATTGGATAGAATTATGAGAACTGGACCAGTATAAAAAATTACATGGAATGAGTGCAATACATGTAACTTAATTCAAGGGGTCATGTTCTTTTTTGGAGATAGACATCTGATAGAGAATATGTTTGATGATTTATGTCGTATTGCTGTGTATAGGGTCATCCTCGAAGGCTCCTCTCGTAATACACTCTCGGGTGGTCTGGTGGGAACTAAAGGACGAAAGCTAGAACTGCTGGTTAGATCTCGATTGCCTTAAAACATTTGTATCAAGGAAACGGTGTTTGTTGAGTATTAGTATCACAGTTCATTATAATTCCAGGGGTTCTCCTGTAATTGTTTCTTTTTTAGGATTATACAAAATAAAAAAAAGTAAAAACTTATCACTTGTCACTGAAACTTTTTTAGGTACAGGATAGGTTAATTGTTTTGAGGGGACCTGCCTCGGTTCCGTGAGAGAGATTGGGTTGTCGTGAAAATGTACTGCGGTAAGATTAGTTTCAGACGAAATATGGACCAGGCAGGAAGGGGTACACCTAGATCACTACGTCCCTAGGTGAACCAGGTGTGGACGCAAACAGAGTGTGAGGTCTTTCTAAGAGCTCTCGGGTGTGGGTGTGTCGGACGGGGAGCAGGGGGAGCGGAGGGGGAACGGTTGAAGGGAAACTGAACCGCACAGATGTTACGGGCTGGGGCTCTTGAGAACACTGTGGTCCTCCCAGTGTGTTAGTTTGAATGGATATGATTTGGGCATGATAATATTCTAGTCTTGACCATTACTTGTGTGGGATCTCGTGTGGACGTGGGTTGGCCCTCTTGGGGGATGGTTTGCTCCTGAGATATGGTTTCTCCACTCGCAGGAGGGGAAGTTGATAAGGTAATGACCCCATTTCCCACATGTAATTGTAGTCAGGTGAGGAGACGAAAGCCCGAATGAACACGCAACCTCACCAAATTCTTGTTTAATAAGCAAAAGGCCACTCCTTTTGGTTGTCTGTAAACGTACTTTATCCTCTCTTCTTGCTGTTTATCAAAATGTAACACGAGATGATCGCTTGTGTTCTTCTTTCAAGTACTGTTTCACTTAAATCCCACTTACAGCGGCTTCCCAACCTTGCGCCTCTGCTCTTATAACTTTTCCTCTCGTAATGTTGTTAAATGCTACATTAATGCTGATGTGCATTCATAGTACAAATGTCTGATCTCTTCCAAAAAGCCGCACCAGGAACACACGAAGAACCCTGTTTTGTAAATAGTTACAAGACTGACAGCCACCCCTGTGACCATACACACACGGACAACGAGAGGGAATCAATGGATATATACCTTTTATTTTCAAACCTTGGCTGCTCTAAAGATGTCATAGGACCAAATTTTTTCTTAACCAATTCTTCAGCTATACTGGAGGTATTTTGATCTGTACAATAGAATAGTTTGTTTAAGAGAACAAGGTTGATATATATGGTCCCTGGAGTTCTCGGTTAACAAGAGTGATCTAGGATTTAACAGGAAAGTATGGCTTTTCATTTTCACTTGGAAAGATATCTGGGATTCATTTGACGTAGAAAACTTTTCCTAGAAGAGAAACGCCGAGGAGAGAGAGAGTTTAAAATCCAGTGACTAAACCCTACTTTTTATCGTTTGGACTTCCAGCTAAGCTGTCGACTGTTAGCAGGAGTCTCAGTATACCGGAGTTCAGGTTAGCTTGAATGGAAATACGTTTGTTTAAAGGAACAAACATTTAGTTTTATCTCCAAGTGTTTCTTTTAATCCGAATTAGTCTCATGAGATTCTATGTATTGTGCCGAGAGGACTGAGAAGGAGAGAGAGAGAGAGAGAGAGAGAAGAGAGGTGTATTAGTTCTTTTATTACCATTACTACTAACCAATCCTCCATTTTCATCGTCTGCTTCCCTTCTGTTCCTGGACCATGTCCCCCTAACCACCATTATGTCTCATTCCAAAAAACTCCTACTCCTCATCCTTCACAATATAACCCATTTGCTTTCTTCCTCCAAGACTACTGCGGAGGTACTCTGAGCTTCATATAAACTGAAGACGTGGCAACCTGCTCTAACTTATGGCCTCCTCCAATATTAACAACCTAGTGCTGGATAACCAAGAAGATATAATTATCATCTCATACTCAATTCATCGATATTACTATTGTCTCTGGTGCTTCTTTGCTTGCTGGACTCTGACTACCAAAGAAAGATTGTTTAGTGAAATATTTTATGAACGTATCTGTTTAGGATTTCATATGTCTTAGAACTACTTATCAGATGATGGAATAATCAAATGATTCTTTTCCATCCAACAAATCAGATCAATAGCGGCATGAATTATTATTGAGAAAGATCTTAAAACAATAGAAAGATATGACAAACAGATAATCACTGGCTCAAAAACTCACCTTTAAAATGCTCTAACTCTTTTGGGTTTTCCTAATATCATTAAAACTCATTTCTTTATTCTCGACACTTTGTCCTCCATTTTATCTTTAATTCCTGTTAAAGAATGATGGTCTATTGATTCTGTAATTGTCTGACATCTTGTGAGGGTGTTTATAGTGACAATGGTAGGGTGATCGAGTTAGAGAAGAGTCTCTACTTTCATATCAGAATAGGTACTTCCACACTGCAAATTTAATAGACAATAGAAGCTATTAATCTAACTTACTTCTCTTCGCTAATTTCTTATCAAAGATCAGATGATCAATCAATGATGACATAATGACATCACCCACTTACAACATAACAATGCTATTAAAAGAAAAACCAACTATTGTATCCATGTGTCCATGTCAAACATATTATGTATCCAGTATAAGTCATTTATACATCCATTATTTAGTGTTTTGTTTACTTTTTCAAAGAAATTTCTCATCATCCATTACACAGTTTCCATCCAGACTTCCAATCAAATGCTCTAAAACATATTCCTCACATCATCAATATATCTTCATAGGCTGGCCACAATCTCTCATGAAATATTCATTGTATTGAGTGAGGACATTGATAGTGTGTGGGACTACCATCAACGATGTACTGTCCATATAAATACTAAATAGAAAACATTAAAAAGGGAGAAAGAGAAAAGGAGCTGAGAGAGTGAGGATGAATATTAAGATAAGGAGATAAGAGAGAGAGGTCTTACCTTAGCTTTCATTTCTACAGTTTGGATTAAAAGTAAATCCCAAAAACATTGCCTTATATTCTTGTACATCTCTCCAGAACAGTAGGCATTGAATATAACTCTACAAGGCACTACATGAGATCTGATCTAAAAAGTTCATGATATATACCTTGTCTTCAAGTGTCTCCAAATGTTGTTGAAAATAACCTCCAGACTTCCTTTTTCTCTATAGCTAAACACTTTCAAGAGCAGTCTGTATTCACCCACTAATAAAAAATATTTTGATAAATAGATACAAGTAGTGAATAGTTCTTACTTTCTATTACTATGATACTCTTCAATATCATTTGGTGTCCACCAGAGACTGACAATATTTTAAGGTCACTGTCATTATGAACATCAATAGGAGACAGAGGTTGTGACACATCTCGTGTGCTCTATGGCAAAAAGACCTCTTCACTGTCTGACAGTCCATCTATCCATCCATCCATCCATCAATTCATCTTACCATAACACTCGTCCGTCTACTGGCATAACTGGATAAGAGTTGTATTTTGCTAACTTGCTAAACAGATTTGATGAGTCAACTCTCTCTCGGACTGAATCTCGACTCCACAACAATCGTGTTTGTTGATGCAACATCAGATAATGGTATACCTTTTACTTGGAGGCTTGGCTTTTAAAAAGGTTGAAGACCACAGTCACTTTGTAGTAAGAGAGGAGTGGATTGGGGACGAGAATGACAAACTGGATTTGGTTTAGTCCTATACGAGTACTTGAAACTCGTCTAATTGTGGGTGTGGGTGCTTTTGAAGGATGAGGGATATTGTTTTAACATAGTCGACATCTTTGTATTGGTGTGATAGTGAGGGTGACTTGTGTGAAGAAGAGATGGAATTGAGTGAGCGAGAGTTGTATCTTTCTGCAGCGAGTGTAGTAAAAACCTTGGATACCTACATGAAGACATAAGGATTAGATCCTTGATTCATTTCCATACCAATATTTTCTAAGTCCATCTAACATTACATCTTGCATTCTTGTCAAGGTATCCATACTGACAGTGCTATTATCTCTGAGATTATATTGTGAGCAGAAATCATTGGGAAGACCAAGCGAGGAAGAACTCGACTTAAAATAGCGATCCTTTATTTCCTTTAACAGTCTACAAAGAATATACATGTAAATTAATGGATGTATAGTATAAAAAATGGACCATATCTCTCACCTTTGTTGATCATCAGGTTTGTCACATGTCCTCAACTGTTCCACATCTAACCAGTACAACCAGTTTCGTTCACTCAGCTTTACCACTTAAAAACTTGCGAAACAAGTTCATACCTGATTTTGATGTTAACATGTTCACTTCTCTCTCCATTTCTGATAACTTAGTAGTCATCTTTGAGTCACTGAAGCTAGCTGATCTTCTTTCTGGAAGCTGATCTAGGAATAGATGGGCTACTAATGTTACTATGGCAACTTGGAGACAGGGAGAGTAAAGGTAGATCACTAGCATTGTGTGTCTTAGTTGTAGATTTAGGACGAGATAAAGGAGGTGTTGTCATGGTTACATTGAAGGAGGCAGATCGTCTTCGTGTTTGATCTAGCCTGCCAGATTGGACTCGTTTCTCTGGAAGGATTGTTGCCATTTTAATTCCTCTATGACAAGTTTTTTTTTTTTTCCTTGTTTTATATATTTATTGAAAAAAGAGGAACACCTGTCATTAGTAGTTGATGAAGTTTGTACTCTGAATAGAGGTCACTGTTAATGAAGAGTGGGAGTCGATATTGTGTTACCCATTTCCATATATGGTGTGGCTCTAAAGACTAAAATTATACATATTATATTATAGCTACTATCTATCCATTTAACATCCATTAACTATTTCTATCTATCCATTAACAATTTCTATATATCCATTTAACATCCATTAACTATTTCTATATATCCATTTTATAATACCTTTGTATATCATTTTAGCATAAACTATTAATTATATAGTCCATTGTCTAAAATTAAAACAGGGGCTTAAGATCTTTTTAAATTCTTCATAAGGTATCCTACTGATACACACACCACACCACATATATATATAATATATTATATATATATATATATAGATATATATATATATATATATATATATATACTGTTTGCTATTGTAATGATTACCATGTTAAAATCTATTAAAGATTAAAGAAATCTTGATTAACTTGTACATGTACTAATAAAACAAGGAACACTTTTGTCATTTTAAAAACATTAATACAACATTTAAGACAGTGATATTAATGTTATTTAATAATGATGCAAAATATTGATATTATTCTTACCATTTCAATACTGTTATCTGTTAGGTATAATGTCTCCTCACTCAATGTCCTATAGAACGTATTAGTCCCCTCCATAATATCGTTGCTATGGTAACTGTCACATTGAACTTGTTCAAATAGTCCATTATGTCTATTGTAGAAAACTCGACATGAAAATATCTAGAATGGATTAATAGAATGAAAAATGGATAGATAAAATCCAAATGGATGCACAATAAGCCTACTAACCGGTAACAGTAAAAATGCATTAAAATATTCAACAAAAATTGGATCTTGTAGAAAAATAACCTGCAGTGTAAGAAATAGGAGAGTGAATTACTGTAAAGACCCTGCAATTAACACTATTAATTACTATAAAGACCCTGCAATTAATACTATTAAATAAGCAAACCTTACCAGATTCTCTGAAGTAAGAGTTTGAGAAGTTAGCTCCTCTTTATCTTTCCAAGCTATTGAGGTTGCAAGTTGCAGTGCAGACATTGTTGTTGCTATCGTAACGAGATGCCACGCCCATCACTGTTTATTGGTAGGCAGAGTGTAGGCGTTGGCTCAAAGCAGTAATGGACTTACTGGGCTCTATCTTAAATTCTATGGACAAACCGCCAACTCCTAGTGAACAGGAGAGATTAGCCGCTAAAGGTGTCTTATTAAGACTAATATCTGTACTGTAGTATGTTTGGATTAATGATATATAGTATAATATACTGTAGTCATGTGATTATGCCATGAAATCACGTGATCTTTGTTAGAAATGAAGCAGAAATTGGAGAAAGAACAAGCAATTGAAAAAAAGAACACAGAGAATTACGTTCAAAGGTAATCGTCACTTAATTAATTATTCATTAATGATAATAATTAATTTGTAGTAATTAAGCAAATTGGAGTTTTTTTCTAGAAGATGGGACAAAAAAAAGAATGAAATTCTCACCAATGAATAAAGTATTTCGATCAATTGTGTAAGTTTATATGTCCATTTACATCTTATTCGTCCATTTCATAACTTAAGTATATCTTTTATGTATCTATTTGATATACTATCTGTCCATTTAGTCATGAAGTAGCAGAGACTGCAGGACTAATAGCTCATTCATTTGGTACTGAAGAAGTTGATAGATACGTAATGTTATTTAAAAAAAGTAACTGTCCATTTAATACAACTATGTATCCATTTTCAAAAAGCATCAGTCCATTCTGTATAGATATATCCATATTTTGTAATTAGAATATTTTTTGTTTATCCATTCATTCTTTTATGCATCCATACTAATAAAATATGTATCTATTATTATATATTGATCCATATTTAAATTAGGAGTATGCACCATCAGAGGAAGAGCTACAGGCTCTTAGAAGAGGAGAAGTAAAAACAGTTATTCAAAATTTACTACTTTTTGTTATGCTAGGAGTTTTGATCTTGCTCAAAGACCATCAGAACTAATGTCCAATTGTTACCAAATTCAGCTGAGCAATCAGATTTAAGTATTAAGAAGGCGGAGCCTTTGTCTAATTACAGAGAAAAATACAAACATTTAATAGCAACTGAAATATCAGAACCGACAGCTGTAAAAACTGAACCAGAAAGACATTTTGTTTGGTAAGTTATGAATAAACAGAACAATATAATAACTAATCTAATAATAATGAATAATTAATAACTTGTAGGACAAGATGATGACTTTTTGTTGTTTATTATAGTACCAAGTGCTAATAAAAGAGATATTCGTTCATTGAAGAAACTTTGAAAGATCTTCGTTCAAAGAAAAGAGCAAAGCTATTAAATGATTTTTGATGATACTGATGAACAATGTTAATCACTTGACATATTCCTGTATTTTTGTCCTTTAATTTTTTGTATTTTCTCTTTTATTGCTAACTTACAAGATTTCTTTTTATTATTACAAAAACAGTAAATCTCAAATTCCAATAAAACATATAATACAATAAGTAAATTTGTTTTTTGCATTATTAATGTATGAAGTCATCCTGCATAAAATGTGTGAAGTGGTGTCATGTGCTAATTTAGTAGACACAAAAGTGTCACCATCTTAACAATTAACTATCATGTACATACTAATGCATGCAATATGAGGATATGTGTATTTCAAAAGTGGCGTGATGTATTAATACAATGTTCACAGTCGACGTTTCCTTAAGAGAGTGGCTTACGAGCAACACAATGCGTAACATAGGAGTGAAGATATCTGCTTTTCCTGATGCAATGAGACCTTCAGTGCATGTCACTAGTATTGAGTAGATTTTTTTGTGGTTCCTTTGGGTACAATGCCAATTAGCTCTAGACCAGTTAGTGCTACATAATAAAAGATACATCCGAGAGTTTAGGCATTAAAACATTGAAGTGAACAACATCCCTTGCCAACCAAGAATGTGTACCTGTAGAATGACACATCAAATAATACATCTCTCTCTTTCTCTCCATACCAAGGAGGTCACCCTTTAAACGATAGTCATATGAATAGACGATTTCAAACCCAGCTTCTTTAACTTTGGACAAATATACTCTGTTGTGCGTATACTGGGAATTCCACTACCAAGCTACAAAATAGACAAACAATGAAAATGAATTAACTATTAAAGTCATAAAATGCATAACTAACTAACCACAATATCTTTGTTTAATCTTCTGGTGGGTGGGGTCATCAGGTAAATATTTCTCAGTCATGGCCCATGCACTTTCAACAAAGCAAGCTCCTGGTTTAACACACGAAAATTTCCCCATAAGTAACTGACATGATGGTAGAATGAACAATTGACTCTATAGCATATGCTCCATCAAATGTGTTATCATCAAAATTTTCCATGTTGCCAAAATCGCCCTGTATTTAGAAAGAGAGTGATAGCATTTGAATTAATATGATATCTTAATAATGTATTAAAAGGAGTTTAGTTTCTGTAAAGGACAATTCTATAGCATCAACACACAACAACTTCACTAGTTAATACATATATGCATATAATATATTATTGTAATGATTGTGTATATTGTAATGGTGGCCTTCTTGAAAGTTAATAATTCTCATCTTGTTAAATTTACATATTGTACCGTTTCAAATGTGCAAAGATGTTGAAGGTTAGCTTTCTCTGTGTGTATACGAGAACGTTTAATTTGATATTCATTAAGATTTAGTCCTACAATTTGTGATCCTGTGGATTTAGCAATTTGACGAGCTGGACCTCCAACTCCACAACCAACATCCTAGCACAATATGTAATGCAATAACTGTGGTAAATAAGAATAGTGTCTTTGAACTTACTAGTAATTTCATTCCTGGTTTTGCATGAAGATCACGTCCTATCTCAGACTGAAATTCAAAATACACTCGTCCATGGTCTTATCACTAAACACTGGTGCGAAATGGAAACTCGTCCCATAAACAGTACTCATAAAAATCAGTCACTAAATCATAATAATTCTGTGCGATATCTTTAGCACGTTCTTCTAGTTCAGCATCTTGATTAGCATAAATTTTACTAAAGTTACTGGAGTAGCGAGAATAAACTGTCCTAGTTTCATCTCCGAGATGAGACAATTCTCTTATAGAAGGAGGTTGATCAGCCATAACAACTTTAGGGAAAGAAACGAAGAAACTTTTCCTGCCAATACACGTTAGCCTTTTATACTGAGTTGTATACTATGCAGCGCACCATGATTGAGCTAATCAACATTCTTGTTATCTCCGTTGACCAGTGTGCTGATTATAACGTTATAATTACGGCAACAAACACGCAACCACTGGCGACATCAGTGTCTGCATCGAGTACATTTTAATAGAATTATGACTTTTTTATACACGCAACTTCCTTAAAAGTCCTGGTAAAGAAACCATTTAATATAGCTGTAATATAATTATCCTGATCACACAACTACATTATATAATATTATATTAATTAGTACACAATCCATTCTGTTTTTGGAGTATTATAAATTTATATATGATGTGTAGACAGATTATTATATATCAGTTCAATGGAGTGTTCTAACATGAATTGACTATACTAATTCCTGACATTCTTCTCAAGACAGTTTTGTATAATTTATATGTAATAATATGTTTTAAATTCTACTTATTATCATTCTATTCTACAATGGGGGGTTAGGAAGATCATTTCAAGTAGGGATGCTACAATGATTCATGGGTCCAATTTTATTTAAGATTAATTAATTATGTTAAAGAAAAACCACTGTATTTGTAAGTATTCATTCAGTAAAATTTCCAAAGTAATTTATTCTTTTTGATTGCTGGAAACGAATGTGTGATTCATGACTTAGCAGAGGTACATTGTTCACTCAATCTTGTGGAAATTGGAACAAATGTAGCAATTTTTGATACAGCCTCTTTGTGTGTGTGCTGCTTTTCTCATGTTCTTCAAATCGTTTCAACACTTTGCCCTAGTGTCCAAATCCATTGGTAATGAATGCTGATTTTTGACATGATTTCCTGAAAACCAATAAATTAAACTTTTTAGCATGCTGGCATATCGAACAGAAGATCTAGTACTTGGTTGTGCACACACTTATCCAAGGATATTTACCATACCATGCAGGTTGTATCTTTCTTGAATAACTTATAAGTGTAGTATCTTGTCTTTAATTGCTGTGGCTTGTCCCTGGATTCAGAGAGATTTAGTGGATGATAGGGACAGCTACAGCAAGGACATTCACATGATGGTGACTCTGCCACTGGTTCAATGACTTGATAAAGTTCATCATGTCATGCTGTGATTTACTAGTTTATTCAAAGCTGGAGCACTCAAGGAACTAAAGGAGCTGTTATAAATTTAGATAGAAACAACAAAAGATAAGGCCACTGCAATTGAATTCATAGTTTCCCGTTTCCCGCCCGCACTCCTCCGCTTCTAATTTCAAAATTTTTTCATTATTTGTGTATTTCGTTTATTATCGTATATTATTACCCTCGTGGCGTTGTCTCTCTCTCGATAATCAGGCGTTAATTTACTTAATTACCGACTAAACTACCTTATTAGACGTTTTACTCGCTATCCTCCGTCTCTTAAATCATAACTCAGCTGCTTTTACTCGGTCTGGTCGGGTTGCTGTTCAACCAGTTGGATGCCCAGTCGTTAAGCGTTTTTGGTAAGTCACGTGACTTGGTTAGATCCCTGACTATCTTCAAAGTATTTAGTTAATTTCAGTTTTGTCTCTTCTGCAATTTCACTCACTTTTTCTAATTACAATGCTTCACTTGGTCAATACTGCAGCAGCATCCCTGTGTAGAAAGACGTTACTTCCATGGACAATATTGAAAGTCGATGATCAGGAACAGACTATATCAAGGTTTTCACAGAAACCGTTCGTCCTAGAATCTCTTTCAGACAGTAATTTTCAAGGTAATTTCGAATTGATGTCAGCTCAAGTAGGAAAGGACAAGAACACTCTCGATCTTGTCAATGTTACTCTTCTGTTAGTTGCTGTGGTGAATTCTTTTGGTCCATTCTTAAAATATACAGTAAATATAGACAGTGTAACAGGAACATTGTCAACTACTCTTCAAATCAGTATTACAAGTAAAAATGAATACACCCCTCCAATATTCATTGAACCAATTAGGGAACGAACAAAGAAAGACAAACTATTTAATGATCTCATTCAATTCTTCATCCGTTAGCCTCAACACATCAGAGTTACCAATGGGAAAAAGATTAGTTACTGTCATGAGAGATATATTTTGGCATATGATGGTCATCACCATGTATTTCAACAACGCGCTCAGCCCATTCCTTCTGTTTTTGAATCATTTACTGATTATAACAATCCAGAGCTTTCTAAACACAGGAAGAGATTAACTAAGAATATGTCATCTGATTCTCTGCGTGAGTTTTGCTTTAGAACTCTCAACTCTCCTCCATTGCAGTTTTTGGGATAGGCCACACTGGGTTGAACTAAAACCCACCTTTCTCTCCCTTCTTCACAGTATATCTAGTTATGTGGAATACCTCGTTGCAAAGAATAAAAGAGTAAAAAATAACCACAAATCACTAACTCCTGTCCGTGACCTTTCTGCCAACTTACATCTTAAATTCATTACAGCATCAGAAGAAGATACCATACTCTCATTATATGTATTTGAGGAGAAAGTTGTATCCCATGATATCTATCAACCTGTTTTCATAACAGATCTCTTGCCAAATGACAATCTTCAAAAAACACAGAGTACTGAACTCTCTTATATCTACTGGATTAAAATGTCCATGTATACTCCTTGTGTATTTGCCAGGCAGTAATGTCGGTAAAATACACTTTCTCTGGAAGGTGCCTGACCACATAGAAGTTACCGAGTGTTTTTGAACACAGTCAACCTGCTATTGAGCAAGCAAAACAACTCATTCTGACTTATCACACAAGAGCAATGAGGAATGCTATGTATTGAAAGTTTGGTCTAGTATCGTCTTCAGTTAAGCCAGCTGTTTTGAGGTTTTTTTTACAAAGACTTAACTGGTAAGATGTCATGTTATCATATTTGTAAAATTGATATGTTGCTGTGTTGTGTAGTTTATGGTATACATGTATGTATAATTATTGTATTAATTTTGCTCATACTAAATGTAATGTAATTTTATTTAGGTGACCACTCAGCAATTGATGAACGTGTTCAACTGATCATTGACATGGAAGATACTGATATCGTTTTAGACCTTCGAGCTTCTAATGGACGGCAAGACAGCAGGTTTGATGTATTTTGGAATGAGTGCCAAACGTTTTTGAATGAGGATCTTGGTACTGCAGTAGATGATCGCCGTCATGATCTAATAACTCATCTTGCATGTGCTATTTCTATCAGAGATTTGGTCGAACAAGTCAAACAATGTTGTCCAACTCATACTCTTATACCTTCCAATGAATGGGTTCGTTTGCAGTTTTGGTCTAAAACTCCTACTGCTACTAAAGCTCTTCAACACACTGGAAGGTTTAAATTAAAGTTCATGGTACAGCAACGTCAATGGTGTCATCATCATGTTGACTCCCATTATGCATCTGCTTCCTTCTGCTATATGCGAGAGTATTCCATAACTGTCCGTGAATATTGTGCATTTTCTGTTTAGACGATAAACATAAGATTTAAGTGGGTGAGTCTGGTTACCCTGTTGCGGCCACTGAGAGAGGGAGGCGTGTACCTGTGCGTATTGACGAACGATTGCAAGTTGGAGATCATGATTTTACAAAGTTCTCGTTGATCCCCTCGGTTACGTTTATTGTTAATATACCTGAAGATATATCTGATTCATGGTTTACTGGTAAGTAGTTTTGGTACATAGATGGGGAAAAAATACTTGTAATAATGCTAACTTACTACTATTTCAACTATGTTTTTAATCGCTGACACTTTGTTTATCACTGTACAGCTAGCTTCTGAATTATTTATAGTACATGGACCTGTGAGTGTCACTAATTTTGTCTTACATGTAAATTATGATGTGTTAAGTTGTGTTACATGTAAATTACTAATTTTAGTTGTGTTCATGTAAATCACTAAGTTGTGTTACATGTAAAATTGATGTGTTAACAAGTATGTTGCTGTTTAACAAAATTATATAGTTTATGTAAATTGAATAATTGGTATGTTAAATTCGAAAAAATAAATATTACATCATTATGAAAATTATTTCTTACAATTATTATGTCCAGTAAACAAGTGTGCGCCTTCCTATTTGTGGAATAAAGAGTGATATTATTTTTATCTGTGTGTGCAGTAATGATGGAGGTATTTTTTGTATTACATGTAGGGTCTGTGTTTGTTGGATTAAAAAAATGCTGTGTTTGAACCATCTTCGCCATACAGACATGCATGTGAACTATATCAAACCCTTCAGTCTACGTCATTCAACAAACCTATTCTCTTTTTATACTCAGACAGTGGTCACAGACTAACCTACTTTTCTGTAAAACTATCGTTAATCTGTTTCTGAAGTTAGATCTAGACTAGTTATGTGCTGGCCATACAGCCCCTTATCATAGTTGGAAAAATCCCGTCGAACGTATTATGTCGATCATTAATCTAGGATTGCAATGTGTTGGATTGGCATGCTCTAAAATGTCTGATGAGTTCGAAAAGGAAGTGGCTAAGTGCAATACACTGACTTAGTTAAGAGATAACCTTCAAGATATGGAAAACACTGTACAAGATAGTCTATCCCCAGTGAAAGTACTACTATGCACCCTTTTCTCTCGTTTAAAATTCCATAATGAGTTTATTCATACGTTTATCTCTGCAACTACTGATGAACAAAGTCAGTTTTGGTCTGCGATAATTGCACTTGATAGTACCTTAACAGAGAGTCTACAGGAAGGAGACGATGGATCAGCACCCTACAGTAATGGAGTATATCACACACTGCTGTCAGAGTAGTCATTATACTTTTGATATACTAAAGTGTGGAAAAGATGACTGTACTGTTCTAGTTTGCTTAAGTAGGACTAGTTTTTTTGTTGGCCAATAAAAGTATAGCTTTAGTTTTGTTTATTTTATTTGTTCATCGATGCTAGTAATCATATTCATAGCTGCAGTTAATGAGATTCATAAGCGTACACCATCGCGCCCCATAAGAGCATGAAGACAAAATCTTACGTACATATAAAAGGAAACCAAAACCGTCATGAGTGCCAGTGTGTTGTGTGGGCCAGCGTTCCGCAATGCATCAGACCTCTGAGATGGTTACCAGCATACTCTACGGAGTATCCGAAAGGCCGACTAGGATAGGGCTGGTAGTCTCCCTTTTAAACGAGATGAGGCTGGTGTATTTGTGGTTCCCGGTTCCTGAATGCGACATTCCCTAAGAGCTGGAATCCCGTACGGCTGGTTTTAAGTTAGGGCGACGCTCCAGCCAGGATTACCTCGCGAAGACGAGGGTTACCAAGCCAGGTGGCGGTCCCAGCTAGTAATAGCAGGGAATCCTGGAGCCTAAGTGGAAGCCTGAGTGGGTGAGCGAGTAGGAATCGTTTGGGCAACACACAAGGGTTTTTTTTTTTTTAATTTAGATTTATTTTATGCATTAAGTTCTGTGTAGACAGTCAGACAAATAGTGTTGATAGTCTTACTTCACATGTATTATTCCAAAACTAAATGCAATATTTGATAACTACATTTGACAATTCTGTAATACTGAGTGTGACACTAGTATAGTTAGCTGTCTGCTTGTGTCAAAATATTTGTTTTATTGTGTTAATTTCATATTACTAATGTAAAGTATATCATTGTCTCTTTTTTTATGTTACAACAAATAAAAATCCTTACCTAAATACTATCAATCCACAACGTGTAACTTCTAAGAGAATGCAATAAAACTTAAAAGAAGAGGTTGAAATTTGGATAAATTTCTTCGGCTAATAGCTGTGTCTTCACTTGTGACTGTTGACAGTGAAGTCTGTCCGTTTTGCGAATGCGCCGTGAGAAAAACTGTAAGAACGAATAAGATATGCATATACTTACTCAACTTCATTTAAGTAATGTACTATGACTGGTAAAGGCTGTAATTGCTAGTGTGTGAACAATTTCCAAGACCTTGTCCGTACGAATGTGATCATAATGTATTTATGCCCAAAAAGGTTTTACATGCTCATCTTAAGGATAAATGTCCCATGAAGAACATCCCATGGAAATATCAGTGGGTGGAGCCAGTGTGAGGTTGTCTTAAATCAGCAGGAAATGTCAAAACATATGCAAGAGACTGCTGTTTTACTTAATCAGTTGTTAGCTCAAACAGTAAAATATCAGAATTACAATTACAGAAATATTCTCAATTAAAAGTTGTCATTAAAAAAAGATGTCACTGGTAAGTGGTTTCCATGGCATAAATTGTAAAATACATTATCATTACATATTTTGTTAAAGTATAAAGTCATCCATGCAGTCAGCATAAAATGTGCGAAGTGAGGAGATGTCAGCATGTTAACAAGTAAGTTATAATTGTTACCAAATTCAGCTGAGCAATCAGATTTAAGTATTAAGAAGGCGAAGGCTTTGTTAATTACAGAGAAAAATACAAACATTTAATAGGAACTGAACCAGAAAGACATTTTGGATTTGGTAGTTATGAATAAACAGAACAATATAATAATTAATCTAATAATCATGAATAATTAATAACCTGTAGGACAAGCTGACGACTTTTTGTTGTTTATTATAGTACCAAGTGCTAATAAAAGAGATATTCGTTCAATTGAAGAAACTTTGAAAGATCTTCGTTCAAAGAAAAGCAAAGCTATTAAATGATTTTGATGATACTGATGAACAATGTTAATCACTTGACATATTCCTGTATTTTGTCCTTTATTTTTTGTATTTTCTCTTTTATTGCTAACTTACAAGATTTCTTTTTATTATTACAAAAAACATAAATCTCAAATTCCAATAAAACATGTTAATATAATAGAATTTTCTAAATTTGTTTTTACATTACAATTGTTAATAAATAAATTAACTACTTGTAAAATATATTATTATTACATATTTTGTTAATGTATAAAGTCATCCATGCAGTCAGCATAAAATGTGTGGTGTGCTAATTTAGTAGACACAAAAGTGCACCATGTTAACAAGTAAGTTAGTATCATCATAGTAGTACATAGTAATACATTTAATGTAAGAATATGTGTATTCCAAAGTGGTGTGATGTGTGTTAATACTATGTTCACAATTGATATTTCCTTAAGGGAGTGGTTTACGAGCAATAATGCGTAACATAGGAGAGAAGATATCCGCTTTTCCTGATGCAATGATACCACGAGCGCATGTGATTAGTAATGATGGACATTGGTGGTTCCTTTGGGTACAATGCCAATTAGCTCTAGACCAGTTAGTGCTGCATGAGTACAGGTACGTCCGATAGGTGAAACACGAAAACTTTGAAGTGAACAACATCCCTTGCCACCAAGAATGTGTACCTGTAGAAAGACAACATCAAAATAATACATCTCCATAAAACAAATTAAATCTCCCCACCCTCCCACGATCCTCTCTCTCTCTAAACCAATCTCTCTCTCTCTCTCTCTCTCTCTCCTCTCTCTCTCAAGAAGTTCTCTCTCTCAAACGATCTCTCTTGAATAAACAAAATTAAATCTCTCTCTCTCTCTCTCTCTCCCTCCTCCCTCCCTCCTCTCCCTTCATACCAAGAAGGTCACCCTTCAAACGATAGTCATATGAATAGACAATTTCAAACCCAGCTTCTTTAATTTGGGACAAAATAAACTCTGTTGTGCGTATACTGGAACTCCACCACCAAGCTATAAATAGAGAAACAATGAAAATGAATGAACTATTAAAGGCATAAAATGCATAACTAACTAACCACAATATCTTGTTTAATCTTCTGGTGGGTGGGGTCATCAGGTATATATTTGTCAGTCAAGGCCCATGCACTTTCAACAAAGCAAGCTCCTGGTTTTAACACACGGAAAGTTTCCCCATAAACAAGTGACAAGTCCATAGCATGACAAATCGACTCAGTAGCATATGCTCCATCAAATGTGTTATCATCAAAATTTTCCATGTTGCCAAAATCTCCCTGTATTTAGAAAGAAAGTGATAGCATTTGAATTAATATGATATCTTAATAATGTATTAAAAGGAGTTTAGTTTCTGTAAAGGACAATTCTATAGCATCAATACACAACAAGCTTCACTAGTTAATACTATATATATATATATTATTGTAATGATTGTGTATATTGTAATGCATGGCCTTAATAATAATTTATATTGTAAAATGTACATATTGTACCATTTCAAATGTGCAAAGATGTTGCAGGCCAGCTTTCTTTGTGTGTTCACGAGCACGTTTAATTTGATATTCATTAAGATTTAGTCCTACAACTTGAGCTCCTGAGGATCTAGCAATTTGACGAGCTGGACCTCCAACTCCACAACCAACGTCCTAGATATAGAAAGAGGAAGGAAGAAATATTGCATCACAATATGTAATGCAATACCTGTGCTAAATAAGAATAGTGTCTTTGAACTTACCAGCAATTTCATTCCTGGCTTTTGCATGAAGATGACGTCCTATCTCAGACTCAAATTCACAAATGCACTGAGGCATGGTCTTATCACTAAACACTGGCGCGAATGGAAACTCGTCCCATAACCATACTCATAAAAATCAGTCACTAAATCATAATAATTTCTGAGATATCCATAGCTTGTTCTTCAAGTTCGGCATCTCGATTAGCATGAATCTTACCAAAGTTACTGGAGAAACGAGAATAAACTGTCCTAGTTTCATCTCCAAGATGAGACACTTCTGTTATGGTAGGAGATTGAGTAGCCATGACAACTTTAGGGAAAGAAACGAAGAAACCTTTTTCTGCCAATACACGTTAGCCTTTTATACTGAGCTGTATACTGTATTGAATACAGCGCACCATGATTGACCCAATCAACACAAGTGGGCTGATTATGACGTTGTATAGGGTTATTATCACGCCACCAACATGGAACCACTAATATTACTGGCTACATCAGTGTCTGCATTGAGTATATTTTAATAAAATTATGGCTTTGTTATACACACAACTTCCTTAAAAATCCTGGTAAACAAACTATTTAAAATAGCTGTAATATAATGTCTACCATTTTATCTTGATCACACCACTACATAGTATAATATTATACAATCCATTCTGTTTCTGGAGTATATAAATTTATAGATGATGTGTAGACAGACTATTATATATTATTACTAAGTATCATTGCTAAGTTCACAGTTCAATAGAAGGTTCTAACATTTCCTGACATTCTTCTCAAGACAGTTTTGCTTAATTTTTTGGTAATATGTTTTAATGTTACTTATTATACCTTCTATTCTACAATACATTAAAACTACAATGTTACTGTCTGTGAACTAATTCATATATGTCTGCTAACAAGTAAACTGATGAATTATATTTGTAAAGTTTGAAATGAGACCACTTTTCTCTCTCAATATATGATAATTCAAATAACAACTATTTCTGTTTACAAGTATTCATAAACTTTAAGTGTGAAACAGATACACAGTGTATCACTAGATTTCGATTGATAGTTTTAATTGAACAGATTGAAAGTAAAAAGGATCACAAAGAAAGAACAAAAGACACAAAGGTGACCTTTAATTGTTCCAATACTCTAATTAATACTCATTAACACTTACATAACAATACATATATACACAGCTGTCTATAATTGCATACAAGAACAAACAATACATATTAAAATAACTCATGAAACAATAGGATATTAAACTATAACAGTGTCATCTTACAAACATTATCAGTCATAATATTATTACATATAATGTCTTCATTGTGTGTGCACGTGGCTGTCAAAGTTTATATATAAATATATTTGTCACTTTTCAAGACAGTGGTTTCTTAACATATTTCATATTATTGGAATAAATATATTTGAGTTTATTGAATTATCCAATATAACTACTACTCATAGCAAATCACCAACTCTTGCAGTCTCAGAGGAGACCATATTAAATAGTTTCAGAATTTTTAGAACTCCATAAGCCAATATGCATCCAAATGTTGAAACTTGAAGATGTTGTAGTAACAACATCTTATACCAATAAGATATGAATGGAAAGTATATCATATTTGCAGAGTATCATGTCAATCTGACATACCATGAAAGGTCACCTTTCAGGTGGCCATTGCTTATATCAGCAATTTCAAATTCCACCCCCGGGCCCCTTTTACTTTAATTTTTTTAAATTTTGTGTTTAATTCATCAGATGTATGCAAATCAGACAGTGTTGTAAATCTAAATGGACACATAAAGAAGGAAATGGATGTATGCTTGTTGTAATTGTTATTATGGTAATAGTTGCTATGGTAACATTACAAAGTAAATGAAGGACATTTGTCAAATTCCTTAATAGATACAAAATGCTGGTAACCATAGCAACATATGTGACACTCATTGTTCATTAAATATATTGGCCACAAAATTTACCAAAGGATGCAATCCTTTAATCAATTGAAAGAGGAGAATAAATTTGGATATACCCCCTGAGAATATTGCTAATTGTTGACTGGTAATTAGAATAAAAATAATTATAATATTTATTTTCTTATTTAATATTATTGTTATGAATATATAATAAGTATTATTTAATTAGGTATTGTATTTGAGGTGTACAGTCCCCTCGGAAATCCTGGATGTCCCACAAAAGGCAATGATGACCCTTCATTATTAGAAGATCCTGTTATTAATGAAATAGCTAAGAAACATAATGTTGGACCAGCACAGGTAAACATACCTCCATTTATGTTTCTATGCATCCATTCTGTGCAAATGTACATCTATTTTAATTAGATTATATATCCATTTGATGTTTATAGATCTATTTAACCTAATTATATGTCCATTCATGCAGATTGCCATTGCCTATCAGATACATCGTGGCATTGTGGTCCTCGCTAAGACTGTTAATCTTGAACGTGTCCACGAGAATCTCAAAGCAACTAAAGTCAGTCTTGATCCTGAGGATATGCGTCATCTGAAAGAACTCGATCGTAATTTGCGTTTCTCAAGGTTTTTCATGCTTCGTAAAGACGAGTCATTTACAGAATTCTGGGACAAAGAAAGTGATAAAAGTTATGTTGCCAAGAAACCAAAAGTAGAAAAACACATTTTGGACTAAACAATGAAATGCTATTATGTATGTTATTAATAATTATTAATAAATTATTAATAGTTATTAACATATCGCAATTCTGGGACCATGTCCTAGTGTGTGAACATTTCCCCAATACCTTGTCCATACGAATGTGATCGTGATGTATTTTCTGCCCAAAAAGGTTTTACATACTCATCTTCAGGACATATGTCCCATGAAGAACATCCCATGTGAGCAGAAATATTCCAATTATAAGTTGTCATTAAAAAAAGATGTCACTGGTAAGTGGTTTCCATGGCATAAATTGTAAAATACAAGATTTCTTTTTATTAGTACAAAAACAATAAATTTCAAATTCCAATAAAACATGATAACATAATAGAATTTTTCTAAATTTGTTTTTGCAATATAACTGCTAATAAATAAATAACTACTTGTAAAATATATTATTATTACATATTTTGTTAATGTATAAAGTTATCCATGCATCAGTCATAAAAAATGTGTGAAGTGGTGTGATGTGTTAATTTTAGTAGACACAAAAGCGTCAGCATCTTAACAAGTAGCGTCATGCATTAATGTAAGAATGTGTGTATTCCAAAGTGGTGTGATGTGTTTAATACTACGTTCATTCATTGATGTTTCCTTAAGAGAGTGGCTTACGAGCACAATGCGTAACATAGGAGTAAAGATATCCACTTTTTCTGATTCAATGAGACCATCAGCAATGTGTTTAGAAATGTGTGGACTTTGGTGGTTTTCTTTGGGTACAATGCCAATTAGCTCTAGACCAGTTAGTAATACATGAGTACAGGTACGTCCGAGAGTTGAGACACGAAAACTTTGAATTGAACAACATCCCTTGCCATTCAAGAATGTGCACCTGTAGAATGACAACATCAAAATAATACATTTCTCTTTCTCTCTCTCTCCATACTAAGGAAGTTCACCCTTTAAACGCTAGTCATATAAAAAGAGGAATTAAATCCCGTCTCCCCTTTATCTCCCTCTCTCTCTCTCTCTCTCTCTCTCTCCCTCCATACCAAGAAAGGTCACCCTTCAAACGATAGTCATATGAATAGAGGATTTCAAACCCAGCTTCTTTAACTTTAGACAAAATATCCTCTGTTGTGTGTATGCTGGGAACCCCACCACCAACCTATAAATAGAGAAGCAAAGAAAATGAATTAACTATTAAAGTCATAAATTGCATAACTAACTAACTATAATGTCTTGTCTAATCTTCTGGTGGGTGGGTTTATCAGGTAAATATTTCTCAGTCATGGCCCATGCACTTTCAACAAAGCAAGCTCCTGGTTTTAAACACACGGAAAATTTCCCCATAAGTAACTGACATGACGGTAGAATGAATAATTGACTCTATAGCATATGCTCCATCAAATGTATTATCATCAAAATTTTCCATGTTCCCAAAATTGCCCTGTATTTAGAAAGAGAGTGGTAACATTTGAATTAATATGGTATCTTAATAATGCATTAAAAGTTTACTTTTTGTAAAGGACAACTTTATAGCATCAACCAACACACACAAGCTTCACTAGTTAATACATATATACATATAATATATTATTGTAATGATTGTGTATATTGTAATGCATGGCCTTCTTGAAAGTTAATAATTCTCATCTTGTCAAATTACATATTGTACCGTTTGAAATGTGCAAAGATGTTGAAGGTTAGCTTTCTCTGTGTGTATACGGGCACGTTTAACTTGATATTCACTAATATTTAGTCCTAAAATTTGTGCTCCTGAAGATTTAGCAATTTGACGAGCTGGACCTCCAACTCCACAACCAAGGTCCTAGATATAAAGAAAGAGAGAGGAGGGAAGAAGTATTGCACCACAATATGTAATACAATCAATACCTGTGCTAAATAAGAATAGTCTTTGAACTTACCAGTAATTTCATTCCTGGTTTTGCATGAAGATCACGTCCTACCTCAGACTCAAAGTCAGAAATACACTCGGCCAAGGTCTTATCAGTAAATACTGGTGCGAAATGGAAACTCAAACCATAACCATACTCAAAAAAATCAGTCACTAAATCATAATAATTCCGTGCGATATCATTAGCAACTTCTTCTAGTTCAGCATCTCGATTATCATAAATTTTACTAAAGTTACTGGAGTAGCGAGAATAAACTGTCCTGGTATCACCTCCGAGATGAGACACTTCTGTTATAGAAGGAGGTTGAGTAGCCATGACAACTATAGAGAAAGAAATACGCGTCTGATTTTTGTACTGAAACTGTCTATCGTATTAAATACAGCCCACCATGATTAACATTCTTGCTATATCCGTTGGCCAATGGGCTGATTACAACTAATCACGCCACCAACGAGTACATTGCACACGTAACTTCCTTAAAAGTCCTTGCAGACAAACCAAATAGCTGTTATATAATGTCTACCATTTTATCCTGATCACACCACTACATTATGTAACATTATACAATCCATTCTGTTTCTGAAGTATTATAAATTTTATATATGATGTGTATACAGACTATTATATTATTATTACTAAGTTCACATTTCAATGGAGTGTTCTAACATGAACTGACTATACTAATTCCTGACATCTTCTCTAGACAGTTGCTTAATTTGTAGGTAGTATGCTACTTCTATTCTATAATACATTAAAACTACAATGTTACTGTCTGTCAACCAGTTCATATATTTATGTCTGCTTACAAGTAAACTGATGAATTATACTTGTAAAGTTGAAATGAGACCACTTTCTCTCTCAATACATGATCATTCAAATAACAACTATTTCTGTTAACAAGTATTCATTAACTTTAAGTGTGAAAGCAATGACTAAATGAGTACATGAATATGTTAGTGACTGATAGTTTTAATTGAACAGATTTAAAATAAAAATGATCACAATAGAAAGAACAAAAGACAAACAAATGACATAAAGGTGACCTCAATACTCTACTCATTAACACCTAACTTAATTATATATATACAATAAACAATACATAATTGTCTATAATTAAATACAAGTACAAACAATACATATAGGTTTCTTAACATATATTCATATTATTGGAATAAATATATTAGAGTTTATTGAATTATCCAATATAATTACCACTCATAGCAAATCAGCAACTCTTGCAGTCTCAGAGGAGATCATATTAAATAGCTTTTTAGAACTCCATAAGCCAATATGCATCCAAATGTTGAAACTTGAAGATGTTGTAAGTAACAACATCTTATACCAATAAGATATGAATGGAAAGTATATCATATTTGCAGAGTATCATGTCAATCTGACATAACATGAAAGGTCACCTTTCAGGTGGCCCCATTGCTGATATCAATAATTTCAAATTCCACCCCGGCCCCTTGATTTTAATTTTTAATTTTGTGTTTAATTCATGAGATGTATGTAAATCAGACAGTGTTTTAAATCTAAATGGACACATAAAAAAGGAAATGGATGCATGCTTCTGTTGTTATGGTAATGGTTGCTATGGTAACATTACAAGGGTAAATGAGGACATTTGTCAAATTTTTTTATTTATATAATATAGAGACAAAATGACATCATTGCATGTAATCTATAATTATTATAATTATATTTATCATAAATATCATCATTTCATTACTTCAACTATAACTTCATATCATAGTCTTTAGCACTATATTATTTTTGACTGTATTATTCTGTTGTTAAGGAGAATATTATATCACAATATATCAATAAGTTGTTAATAATTATATATAGAATAATATTTATCAAGTTAAAAACAAAAATCACAATAGCTGTTATATTTCTAAATAATAATTAATAATATAAATTAATAACTAGTAAAATATAGTCAGTATTTATCACTGAGACACTCCTATATAATATTTTGGGGGAGTGGCTCAAGCACATGCTGAGTCATTTCTGGCTTGCGTCTCTTCTCGTTATTTGATTGCACAGACTTGTTCATCTCATTATTATAGATATATTGTCACTATGACTGATAAAGTCACTGAAGTTACTCTTAATACTGAGCAAAGATCCCAATCTTTGGTTTAGGGTGAGAGAGATCTAATATTTATGGGTGTGGGTGCAGCTGGTCCTTTTTTTCACATGTAACAAATAACAATACCACGTCTGAAAATATAATGCAAAAAGATTTCTCTCCATTTATGAATGCATTGATCAATTGTCCATACGTTTTATTTATCTTCTGTCATCTATTAACTAATGCAAACATCCATTCCTTAGAACATGGCTTTCCAAACCTAATGAAGTATCTAGTGCTGTTGAGGAAGCTCTTAGAGCTGGTTACCGTCACATTGATTGTGCTCATATTTATGGCAATGAAAGTGAGGTTGGGCAAGCATTTCAAAAGTGCTTTAGTGAAGGTGTCTGTAAGAGAGAAGATATATTTGTAACATCAAAACTCTGGTTAGATGGACTGATAGATGGATGGATGGATAAGGAAAAGATTGATGGATAGATGAATAAATATTTTAATGGATGGATTGATAGATGGAGTATATTTTTAACCCCTACAGGAACAGTGAACATTCTAAAGATGGCGTTCTTCCAGCTTGTCAACTGACTCTCAAGAACCTACATTTGGATTATCTTGATCTTTATCTGGTAACCATAGCAACATTATTATAGTCATGTGACATTGGGTGTTCATTAGATACATTGGCCACAAGATTTTACCAAGGGATGCAATCCTCAGTCAATTGAAAGAGGAGGATAAATTGGGATATACCCCTGAGAATATTGCTAATTGTTGGCTGGTAATTACAATAAAAATAATTATAATATTTATTTTCTTATTTCTAACTGATCTAGGGAATGGAAGAGTTAGTTTCTAAGGGTCTAGTCAGAGCAATAGGGATATCAAATTTTACTATTACTAAGACTGAGAATTTGTTGAAGACAGCCAACATTGTTCCTGCTGTGAACCAAGGTAAGAGATATCTTATATATATAGTAAAAATATTATAATCATATTCTAATATTTATATTATATTCCCTCATAATTAAAGCTAATAATTACAGGAGCTTTGTATAATTACATTTTAATATTTTTTCTAGTTGAGTGTCATCCTTACTTCCAACAACAACGCCTCTTTGAATATTGCAAGAGCAAAGGTAAATGACATCATTATTGAAAATCGCCATAGCAATATTATTGCTATGAATATATAAATAAGTATTATTTAATTAGGTATTGTATTTGAGGCTTATAGTCCCCTCGGAAATCCTGGACGTCCCGGAAAAGACAAAGATGACCCTTCATTATTAGAAGATCCTGTTATTAATGAAATTGCTAGGAAACATAATGTTGGACCAGCACAGGTGAACATACATCCATTTTATGTTTCTATGCATCCATTCTGTGTAAATATACATCTATTTTAATTGGATTATATATCCATTTGATGTTTATAGATCCATTTAACCTAATTATTTGTCCATTCATGCAGATTGCCATTGCTTATCAGATACATCGTGGTATTGTCGTCCTTGCTAATAGACTGTTAATCTTGAACGCGTCCATGAGAATCTCAAAGCAACTAACGTCAGTCTTGATCCTGAGGATATGCGTCGTCTGAAAGAACTCGATCGTAATTTGCGTTTCTTAAGATTCTTCATGGTTCGTAAAGACGAGTCATTGGCAGAATTCTGGGACGAAGAAAGTGACAAAAATTATGTTATCAATGAACCAAGTGCCAAGAAAACAAAAGTGGAAGAATAAACGCATTTTGAACTAAACTATAAAATGCTATTATCTTATTATAATAATTATTAATAAATTATTAATAGTTATTAATAAGTTATTATTGCCACACTTACTTCCTACCGTATTACTTTTAATTTACCGGACGCAATATAATAATTCTATCACAAGACGTTATTATTTGAATGGCTTGATAAAGGGGTGTGGCTCGTTTTATTTATCTTTCCCGAGCTTTGTACAACAATGGAGGACCCTACTTCGCTTGTCGATAGTCAAATCTGTCCGTTTTGCGAATGCACTGTGAGAAAAAACTGTAAGAACGAACAAGATATGCGTATCCTAACACAACTTCGTTTAAGTGTTCCTGTTAAATGTACTATGACCGGTAAAGGCTGTAATTGGGAGGGAGACATATCACATTCTGGGACCACGTGCTAGTGTGTGAAACATTTTCCAAGACCTTGTCCGTATGAATGTGATCGTAATGTATTTATGCCCAAAAAGGTTTTACATGCTCATCTTCAGGACAAATGTCCCATGAAGAACATCCCATGTGAGTATCAGTGGGCAGGGTGTGAGGTTGTCTTAAATCGACGAGAAATGTCCAAACATATGCAAGAAGCTGCTGTCTTACATAACCAGTTATTAGCTCAAACAGCAAAAACTTACAAGACCCAAATAACAGAATTACAAGCAGAAATAGTCCACTTAAAAGAAGAAGTCGTCGTAAAAAAAGATGTCACTGGTAAGTGATTTCCATGGCAACAATAATGTGGATAGCAATGTTATTAATGTGTTAATTTTAAATAAGTATATTGGTTGCCATGGTGATATATAACAAGATAAGGTTGTTAAATTGTTATATTTTCACTTTAGAATCTCCACCAGTTAAAAAGAGGAAGGTTACTTTTTGTCAAACCCCTGCAATTATTTCAGATAATAAAAGTTTTAATGTGGAGTCATCTGATGAAGCAATTGTAGATGTAGAAACAGTAAAAGATGAGGATAATCCACAAATAAGAGAAGGGGATGCGTTAACATTACCAACTCAAGGACTGGTCAGTTTAATTGCTGATAATGTTAGTGAGGGACAGATTAGGTTAAGAAAAGCTACTGATTGTGTTGCTGAAGGAATTGACACGTCAGCTACTGATATTTGGAGGAAGAGAAATCCTCGGAAAAAAAGGGGTAAGTTAATGATAAGTCCATCTTGTGACTCATTCTTTCTCCATAACAATATCATGTGTCTATCAGTTATAAATTATTTATCCATTCAATCCAATATTCATCCATACACTTATTTCTATTCATCCATTTTATACTTATTCATACATCCATTCACTTATAGAACTTGAACAAATAGAATCACCTATTGTACGATATGTCCATGAACTTGGACCGTCAGAAAAACAATGTCCGCCCAAGTCCTGTAAGTACCAAAAAGCTGATTGGCGTACAGTCATGATCATGTGTCAGTCATGTGAGACGTGGTATCACTCATGTGCGTTAAAGTACTAAATTGTCGAGCACGTTTCTTGACAGAGTTTGTATGTCCCACTTGTCGTGGTTTATAAATTAATATATTTTCAAATTTATTTTTTTTCACATAGACATTGTATATCTATAATTATGACAATACCCCTATTAGGAAATCCAATCTTTTCAATTTTAAAACCCTATCTATGTATAACATTTCTCCTGTAATTTTAAGTTATACATGCTAAGATCATTTAGACATAGAGAATTTTAATTGTTAACCCCTTTAATTTAATTCATTTCTTTGTATGTCTAATATTAATATTATTTGAATTTTAAAAAAAGGATATATTTTTGAATAATTGTAGAGAAGGGATGACTGTTAATTGCTTATTTAATTACAGGAGCTGTCTTATAATTAATGTTTTTTGGTAACCCTTGACTTTTTTACAAGGTGGCGCCCAACGAAGATAGTCAGTATCAACTGTTAACAAAGGTTTACGATATTGAGCGCTTTTTCATGTGTCTTCGACAACTTTTGGTGTAACGCATATTACGTGTTGTCCCTTCCAATATTTAACCATATTGAGTGCTTGTAATGTACTGAGGACATCGTCTGGTGCTATACTAGTCATGGTACTGCATGGAGAAAGTGAGCATTAATTAGAATAGTTTGGACAGAACACCAGTACAATATATGTAGATAGATATTTGAGATATAGATATACCTCAGATCCTTTATGGACACGTAACCTGATGCATTTTTTAAGACATCTAATAATATCCAAGTCCAGTAGCTTCGATAACTCAATTTCCCAAGATCAGAGAGCGGTTTCTCAGGAGACCCAACACACACCCCTCTACCTTAGAGAGCTCGTAGCTAAAGGCTATCAGAAATTTACCATAACCTTTGCGTTGATAGGGAGGGAGTGTCAGGATACATGCTACATTGTTACTTTCCAAACTTTCTTTCTCCTAAAAAAAAGATCATGTGACCATCATATGACCTAAGTATTAGTCATGTGATTCAACTACTAGTTGGAGTTTATAGTCATGTGAATAATCATGTGATACAAATCTTGTGACATAAACTTACATCACATGATTTAACTTACAGATCATGTGACCAACCTTAGAGAAATATCCTACGATATGACAACCCTCACGATCCACTTCAGTCAATACATAAAAACAAAATGGCTCCACATCAAAAAACAAGGTCTTGTGGTCAAGAAATAACTTTGCCAGTAAACATAAATTCTGACAATATATCTTGTGATCTTTACCATCTAACTCAAACACAGATAATGTTCCTTTACGATAGATTTCTTTCCCAGGTGGTTGACGCCACGTACACTCAGACACATGACTAACATATGTCTTCTCAAATTTCATATATTTTAAACAATACTGACAAATCCATAACTTGGACTGTTTACCATATTCTTCAGGATAAGGTGAGAAATACCAGGTATCAATTTCGTATTTTCCAATATGGATTTTGTCAATGTATTTAACTTTTGTTAATGCCTCGTGTTCCTTTTCAAGAGCAGCTGTAGTAGGGTCCATTTCATCATATGTCTAACGGAACAAGTAAAATAATTTATTTAAACATCAATCACCCTATTCATCTATTTTTCCGTTAGGTCATCCATCTATCCCTCTATCTGTCCATTAGACCATCCATCTATCCCTCTATCTGTCCATTAGGCCATCCATCTATCCCTCTATCTGCCCATTAGGCCATCCATCTATCCCTCTATCTGTCCATTAGGCCATCCATCTATCCCTCTATCTGTCCATTAGGCCATCCATCTATCCCTCTATCTGTCCATCAGGCCATCCATCTATCCCTCAATCTGTCCATTAGGCCATCCATCTATCCCTCAATCTGTCCATTAGGCCATTCATCTATCCATTTCACATACTTTCTGTATGTGATTTATTTCATCATGACGTCGCTTAATATTTCGAGTGACAGTTCTCTCTCTTCCATTTAAGGTGTCTAATAAAACTGTCTTCTTTGGGCGTGTCCTCTATAGCTCCTCGGCTAAATCTATCCTATCAACATTAACCCATTCATCCATTCTCCTATTAACTAAAAGAACAGACAGTTTAATAATGGATACATGGATTAATACACCATTCAAAGAATATATAAATGGACATGTACACATCTAAATGGACACATACATTCTTTATATGGACACATACATTCTTTATAATGGACATATACACATCAAAAATGGACACATACATTCTTTATAATGGACACATACATTCTTTGTAATGGATACATACATTCTTTGTAATGGACACATACATTCTTTATAATGGACATATACACATCAAAATGGACACATACATTATTTGTAATGGACACATACATTCTTTGTAATGGATATAATATTCTGTAATTTTTGTCTCAGGATTATTTCTCTTCTGTATGATCTCTGCTACATGCCACGCCCCATCACTCATTTCAACTTGATACAATGACCCAAGAATTGGTTCAGCTGGAACAGGGGATTGGATGACGTCCATGGTTTCTATGGTAACCAAATCAAAGAATGGGATATGATGTACATAAAACAATAATTTAAATATACTAATATAATATTAAACACTTAACTAACTTAGTTTAGAGAATATAAAAGATCCTTTTAAATTTAACACAAAGAAAGAGTAAATATATTCTAATTAATGTCCTTACTTATGTTTAAGAGGTGGAGGTGATTGAAAGGGGGTGTGTCCAAATTTCAAAATCACACCCCCACTTATCACAGAATGTTTGTCGTCCCTTTCTAGACCCATCACCCCACACTAGCCAGTAATCTGACCCCCGTCCTGCTTGTATTGCGCCGAGGATAAAAAGGAGAGACGTGACAATGGCCACAGTTGCCTACGAATATCCTCAGACAAGTTTACAACAGCGACATCGCTCACAAAGTGACTCAAACTTGCTTAATCCAACAGACCCTAGTGAAGCAAACGGTATTACTGGACACTCTATGATTAGAATGGGCAGTGTAGGAGAGTTATCTCCTCATAAATCTGATAAGAAGAAGGGATTTTTTCATCGTCTGGTGAGACCGTGGAAATGGAGAAAGAAAAGACGAGGAAAAGATCAGTCTGGTTAGTTTGAGGAAATGATGTTAGTATATAAATTAAGTTGTTTCTAAGTCAATGAACCCTCTCTATAGAAATACTATAGGACAATGTCCTTACTATAGAGGTTGTATAATGCACTAAAGTATTAGTATGGGACTAGAACAAGTGTCCTCAATATAGAGGTTGTATAATACACTAAAGTATTAGTATGGGACTAGAACAAGTGTCCTCAATATAGAGGTTGTATAATACACTAAAGTATTAGTATGGGACTAGAACAAGTGTCCTCAATATAGAGGTTGTATAATACATTAAAGTATTAGTATGGACTAGAACAAGTGTCCTCAATATAGAGGTTGTATAATACACTAAAGTATTAGTATGAGACTAGAGCAGGTGTCCTCAATATAGAGGGTGTCCTTAATTCAGAGTACCCCTTTATTTGGCTCTATTATTATTCATAGTTAGGAAGTGAGTACATTTATTTGTAGTAGTGTATTTATAATAACTTGGAATGTATCTTTAATAAAACAATTATCATTTAATTTAAATATAAATAATTAATTTTTGATAATCAATTATGTAAGTTTAAGAACAATAATTATTATATTAATTATCTAATAATTAATATAATAATATTAATTATGATTGTTTAGTGAGAGTTCAAGTTTATTTATAATTATATTTGTAAACAATTCTATTTCTATATCATTTAAATATGTTTATAATTGTCTTTAAATAAACATAATTAATATACGATTTAGTCATGTGTGTCTATCATTTAATTGTCCATCCATCCATCACACTCTCTATCTATCCATTATAACTCGTTTATCCATCCATCACACTCTCCATCTATCCATTTATCAAATGATCTCATAACTGATATATATAACTAATGTACACACATGGTTCTATATATTCTGCTTCTTATAACAAGTTACCATAACAGGTTATGTTGGAGATAGTGTTAATATGATCTAATAATATTATTATAGTTGAAAGATAGTCGATGGATTGATAGAGTAATGTATGGACAGATAATAGTTGAAGGATGGATGGATAGAGTAATGTATAATAGTTGAAGGATGGATTGATAGAGTAATGTATGGACAGATAATAGTTGAAGGATGGATTGATAGAGTAAATGTATGGACAGAATAATAGTGATGGATTGATAGAGTAATGTATGGACAGATAATAGTTGAAGGATGGATTGATAGAGAGTAATGTATGGACAGATAATAGTTGAAGGATGGATTGATAGAGTAATGTATGGACAGATAATAGTTGAAGGATGGATTGATAGAGTAAATGTATGGACAGATAATAGTTGAAGGATGGATTGATAGAGTAATGATAATAGTTGAAGGACATTGATAGAGTAATGTATGGACAGATAATAGTTGAAGGATGGATGGATAGAGATGTATGGACAGATAATAGTTGAAGGATGGATTGATAGAGTAAGTGTATGACAGATAATAGTTGAAGGATGGATTGATAGAGTAATGTATGGACAGATAATAGTTGAGGATGGATGGATAGGTAATGTATGGACAGATAATAGTTGAAGGATGGATGATCAATGTATGGACAGATAATAGTTGAAGGATGGATGGATAGATGGAGTAATGGATATTGAAATGGATGGATTCAAGTAAATGATATCATAGGTCATCAGATTACAATGGACAGAATATTTGCTAAATGGACAGTGACGCATGATGAGTGGACATATATTAATTGTGAGATACTTGTATTCTCTCATTCACAAACACATCAACAACAAGTACTAATATTTGCTATCATTAGAACATCAAGTACATTCTTTGAAATTCTTTCTAATAATGTTTAGAATAGATATGTTCAATATTATTATCTGTGAAATATAAAATGGTGTGAAGATATTCCTTTTATGGATATGGGATAATGGACAGATAGCGTGTATTAATAGACAGATAGAGTGTATTAATGGACAGATAGAGTGTATTAATGGATCAACAGAATGAAATTTAAAACACAGTTAGTATGAATGGATGCATAGAGAAAATTAATCAATGATAATATATCATAGTATTTTAATGGATACATAGAGAGTTTAATGGATGCATTGTATTGTAATGGATGTATAAAGGTCTAAACAATGGACAAACTCTTAAAGGGATGACATTATACATATATAAGGATTATATAATGTACACATGTGAAAATACTATTTAAAGAATGTTGATGACAATCTTAGTATAGAATGCCAAGTGTCTTAACAAATTTGGCAATAGCTATAAATATGTTAAGTAATTGTATAACAGGTGGGTTAATGGTTATATCTCCATTATTGACATGATCTAGTTGTTATGTTGTCATAAGAGAATGGCTGCCTCACTATCTCCCCCATATTAAGTAAATAGTATCACTAGTAACATCTGGGTGTGTTTGAAATCTCAGCTATCTATTCAATGAAATCAGGTAATGATCCATTTCAATGCTTTGATGTTTACATTAAACAGCTGTGTACATGTATATGTATAGTAGTTATGGAAGTTATCTTGAGGTCAGTTCCTGTTGCTTTTTTTGACGTGAGATTGTTAAATGATCTGTGTCCATTCTTTCAATACATGATATGGTCTACTAAGTACATGGAATGTCGTTGTGTGTGTGCGTGTGTGTGTGTGTGAAATGTGATTTACTGTAGTTATGTCACTACACTATGTTAAAGTAATTATACACTTCCTAGATTAGTGTTTGATCAGTGTGGTAAGTTCACTAGTCTAGAGTTTAGTAATGATAGCTATCCTAGGTCACTATAGTAAGTTGTTCACTAGTATAGAGCTTACTAATGGTAGCTATCCTAGGTCACTGTGGTAAGTACTGATGTTCACTAGTCTAGAGCTTACTAATGGTAGCTATCCTAGGTCTCTGTGGTAAGTACTGATGTTTACTAGTCTAGAGCTTACTAATGGTAGCTATCCTAGGTCACTGTGGTAAGTACTGATGTTCACTAGTCTAGAGTTTACTAATGGTAGCTATCCTAGGTCACTGTGGTCAGTACTGATGTTCACTAGTCTAGAGCTTACTAATGGTAGCTATCCTAGGTCACTGTGGTAAGTACTGATGTTCACTAGTATAGAGCTTACTAATGGTAGCTATCCTAGGTCACTGTGGTAAGTACTGATGTTCACTAGTCTAGAGCTTACTAATGGTAGCTATCCTAGGTCACTGTGGTAAGTACTGATGTTTACTAGTCTAGAGCTTACTAATGGTAACTATCCTAGGTCACTGTGGTAAGTACTGATGTTTACTAGTTTATAGCTTACTAATGGTAAACTATCCTAGGTCACTGTGGTAAGTACTGATGTTTACTAGTTTAGAGCTTACTAATGGTAGCTATCCTAGGTCACTGTGGTATGTTTACTAATGATACTGTAGCCAAAATAAGCTATTGATCTTAGTGGGTGTGGTCTATTATTATGACAGTGTTATAGACATTACAATCTATTGACATGTTACCTTATAAGGATTATTTAATCCATGCTTACTGACCACACCTCTTTTAATAGGATTACCTCGTACAGATTTAGTGAACTTCACTGCTTCAGAATTAACAGAGTCATCACGTGAGTTTGGAATGGATGCATAGACATGTAATAATGGACACACAGAATGTCAAATGGATACATATTGATAGATACATGTTTCTTCTTTTAGCTCCGTATGTTAGCGCTGATTTTACTTCTTCAGAACTTCCTCCTTCATCCTCACAAGTGGCACCATCACACTCACATACATCACACCAACCTCTCGAAGTCCTGAGATCTTATCCACAGACATTCCAGTATCCTGCGGGTTTAAATGGCCCCACCCCCTTTATTGATTATAACAAATATAGGTAAAGTGTTTGTAAAATGAGTTTACTGAGTTTTACTGAGAAATCCTAAGCCCTATTTTTATCAATAGACATTGTGTTTAAGTTAAATGCTTATCAACTAGGTACTGACAGCTCAGTTGACAAAGTGGTTCACTTAAATGGAAGTACCTATGTTCAAATCCCGTAGAATACAGTTTTTATTCACCTGTAAGATCTCTAGTATACAAAGATATACAGATCATACCTAATATTATACTAACATGTTAACTAAAATTTACTGAGTTATACAGAATTGTGTTAATAGATCGGCTCCTGATCATATGATTGGTCCTCGTACCAGTGTAAATAGTGTGGTGTCAGACCAAACCAGTCAAACCAGTTATGAAAACATGGTACCTCCTGTTCCTGTTAGAATAAGTAGTGATACTAATTTAATACCTGGGAAACTAGGAGACACGAGGGGATTAAAGGTAAGACAAAGTCTATCTATGATAAATTAGGTATAACTTACTCTCTTCAGGAATCTCCACCCCTCCTAGTCCAAGGAGTATACTCAAAGGTGGTTGTCAGTATGAAGTAGAGAAGAAGGTTAGTATTCCTCCTCCTCCTCCTGTCCCAAAAAGACCAAGTCCCCTCTCACATGGACGACAGACATCACCTCCAGAGGTTAGTAGCCAATGAACCTCTAGTGAATGAAATGGACTCTCTCTCTCTCTCTCTCTCTCTCTCAGACTGAAGGTCCTAATAATGTCTCTCAACAAAATAGATCAGAACACAGAGAAAGTCGTCGTAAAAATCAAAAACATTGACCCTAACTTTGTTATATATTCTCCTGATGATGATGACAGTTCTGATGATGAATATGACGGTTACTATGACAACGAAGAAGAGGAAGACGAAGAAATAGAAAGTGAATTCTTAATAATTAGTTAATAATTAAACTAAATAATTAATTTAGTAATTAATGTAATTTTTGTAATTTTTTTAGTGGGCGGATTCTCTAAAGTATTACGTCATGATAGTATAGCTATCCTACGAGAGAGAAGAAAAAATGAACCCATTCAAAGTAAGAATAGATGGATGGATTTGATAAATGGATATATAATTTGGAAAAATGGGACAGATCATTATCAAAAATGGATGTGACTATACTTTCGTTATAGCTCAAACTGCTGAACACAAAGCGGAAATAGAAAAAACAACTCGAAAGGTATGTCCATTAACTTATCATGTATCCATTTTATAATCTATGTGTCTATTTCATAGACGGTTAAGTTTACGACCAAGTAGAAATGACTTAGAACAAAGAAACATACTTAAAGGTGGGCCACACCCACTATTAACGACTTGTATATATAGTATTAATTGTTTGCTATTTTCATAGCTAAAGACAAAAACAGAACGAGAGAAAGATTTGAAGATAAGAAAGCAATTTTAACAAGAAAGGTAAAAATTGTCTTCATTAGAACTGATGTTATCTCTCTCTCTTAGTTAAGTCGGAGACCTACTGTCAAAGAACTAAGAGAGAAGAATATTTTGTGAGTAGCCCCCTCAATTAAGACTACATTAATTGTTGATTAATAGGAAGTTTGCTGAATATGCAGAAGTTGTTGAGTGCGAGGATTATGATAGAAGGTATATTACCATGGTATGTAGGTTCTTAACTCTCTCTCTCTCTCAGAGCAGACAAACCTTGGACAAGACTAAGACCAGAGGATAAAGCTGCTATACGTAAAGAACTCAATGAATACAAAAAGAACGAAATGGCTGTCCATCCAGATAGTGAATATATGACTAGGTAAATGGATAGATAAATAGATTAACAGATAATAGAGGATTATTTTTTTTTTTCTTCTCTTTTTCAGGTTCCACAAACATGAGTTAACTCCCATTCATCTACCATTTTAAAACCTGGAGACTATTTCAATCAACTATCGACAAACTTACATTATATAAATGTCCGCTAGTATCTGTGTTGCTTAAAACTGTCATTTGTGTGTAATACTGTTTTTAAACCTTGTGTGTTGTAGTATCACTCTATTCTCCATACACACCAACTTACTATAAAAGATTACAATGAATATTTTATTACATTTAAAAATAATTTATCTATTGTTTCATTTAATAGAGGGTGGGGTGGGTGTTCATAATATGATGTCATAATTACATCATGTTAATGAGGTCTTGTGATCCAAGTGGTTCGTCATTCTCTTGTCTACTGGTTTCGCTACTTGTACTACGAGATCGCTGTAAGTTTTCTTGATCAGATGAACCAGAACGAGGAATTGAGGGTGGACGCTGAAGGTTAGAGAGGTCTAGAAAGAAATTATATTATAATGCCTATATCTCTAACTTCAAAAAAAATTCAACAAATCATTGACTTATGTTAATATTTTGTATCATAGGTAATGGTATTATTATGCTATGGTAACATTTCTATAGTTACTGTTTGTTATGGTAATTGTTACCATGGTAATATTCCAATAGCAATGGTACCATGCTTTGGTGACATACATGCTGTCAATATAGTTGTTGCTATGGTAACCACGTATCTTTATGCTATGATAATGTTGCTATACTAATAGTTACTATGGTAACTTTGAATTTCTTACTGGAAGCTAGAGTCTATGGGTGGTTCTTGGTGTAACAATGACATCATCATGAAATGACATATAGTGATGTCATTAACCCTATGACACATAGTGATGTCATCATCATAGTACAAGTTACACTAAGTTACACTAAGAAGAATAATCCTAGTCTATAGTCCATGATCTCAACATAAAAGTGGTCCAATGTCAAACATTTTATGAAATTATTTATATATTGTAAAAGTCTCTTTCTCTTACCTGTGGTTGTTTTCTTTTGTTCTCTCTTTCTTCTCTTCACAGGAGGTGATGTTATATCACTATGCCATTTATCTGTCAATATTGAACCACTGCTATGCTTAGTACCATCATGTGACTTTGATTTCGGTGATGGTGTCATCTCTTTCTTCCTACCATCTTCCTCCTCAATTCCTTCATCACCTGCCCCTACTGAGTCCTGTCTTTCCGAGGGTTCTCCTGACTTGCCTTTTCTAATATTTGATTTGATGAGAGGTACTCGACTGATTCCATGAGTCGGCGGATTTTCGCTTTCTTTTCATTTAGTACAAGTTGAATTTCCCATATAAGTCTCCTTCAATCTGTAAAAATGGACAGATAAAAGTAAACTATTGACACATAGATAGAAAATGGACAGATAAAAGTAAAACTATTGACACATAGATAGAAAATGGACAGATAAAAGTAAACTATTGACACATAGATAAAAAATGGACAGATAAAAGTAAACTATTGACACATAGATAAAAAAATGGACAGATAAAAGTAAAACTATTGACACATAGATAAAAAATGGACAGATAAAAGTAAACTATTGACACATAGATAGAAAATGGACAGATAAAAGTAAAACTATTGACACATAGATAAAAAAATGGACAGATAAAAGTAAACTATTGACACATAGATAGAAAATGGACAGATAAAAGTAAAACTATTGACACATAGATAGAAAATGGACAGATAAAAGTAAACTATTGACACATAGATAAAAAATGGACAGATAAAAGTAAACTATTGACACATAGATAAAAAAATGGACAGATAAAAGTAAACTATTGACACATAGATAGAAAATGGACAGATAAAAGTAACTATTGGACACATAGATAAAAAATGGACAGATAAAAGTAAACTATGACACATAGATAAAAAATGGACAGATAAAAAGTAAACTATTGACACATAGATAGAAAATGGACAGATAAAAGTAAACTATTGACACATAGATAGAAAATGGACAGATAAAAGTAAACTATTGACAACATAGATAGAAAATGGACAGATAAAAGTAAACTATTGACACATAGATAGAAAATGGACAGATAAAAGTAAACTATTGACACATAGATAAAAAATGGACAGATAAAAGTAAACTATTGACACATAGATAAAAAATGGACACATTATAAAGTCATTTCCCATAATGTCTAAAGGTGATAACTGAGGTGTTAATATAACAGAATATTTCAAGAGCAATAGACTTTTTGTACTATATAGATTAGATAGCTAGAAAGTGTTATATCAGTTATCTAAGTGCATATATAAATCCAGCATATATAATCACTAAATGCAGTTATAGAGCTCATTATTTACTACACAAAAAGGTGGAGAAGTCCTTATTTGGCAATAGAAACATTGCGTCATACATTTCTGCAATTAGACACGTGTGTTGTTTCATTTGATTTTAAGATATAGTTTACAATCAATTCATTAACACTCAGTTATCACCTTTAGACATTATGGGATTAGACATTTTGGGACATTTCCCATTACAAGGCAAAATGACATATGTATATATTTACAAACATGTATTTATTCTGACCTCTTCCTTCAAGTTAATTGTCTCCTCGAGTCGTTTTAAAGTCATCTCTCTCTCTTTGATTAGTCTATTTTTCTCAAGTTGTAAGCTGTCAATTGTTTTATGCTGTTCAGTCATTTTACTAACAGCAAAATCTAACATCTTCAGATGAAGAGCAGGTGTGTGGACATGCGTTTCCATGACAACAGAGCCTAGAAATACTTTAATATCCTCTTTAACAAGATGCTTCTTCCATGAGAATTCTAGACTGTTATCGGAAGGTTTCAAAAACTGTCGTGTAAAAGATATCCAGATGATGCTTCAGTTAATGTACTTCAGTGTCTCTGAGAAAATGCCTCTTCTGATCCTTTGGCATTTTTAGCATTTCTTTGATGTGTTGATGAGAGATTGCACCCACCCAACCCTGACGGACCATTGGTAGCTTGAAGATAATACATGTCTGAATATGAATAGACTAGTAGATATAGAATGGGGCAGTCCCCTTCTGTTTTCTAGTTTAACGAGGTCTAGCAAATCCTTGTCTGTATCATTGAGATCTCTTGATCTTTTTCTCGGACTATTTGTGGGTGTAGCTCCAGATTTTTTTGTGGGGGTGGTCTGGGTTGGAGTGGGTGTGGCATCTGGATTAAGATCCATAGAGAAAAAGATCGTCCATAGATGCACCAGCCATTGTACCTACAAATGACAGAGAATCACCACATCTAGTAATATATATATAACTTTATATGGCGAGTGTTAAGATCTTAGCCTAAGACTTAGAATATTATATGATACAACATTATATATACTATATTGTGTACGAACTCTTAATATAGTCAACAAAAATTAAACTATTTTGAAACTTTAAAATATATATATTATTATAAACTATATCATTTTACATTAATGAATTACCTGTAAATCTTTAATAGATGGGGCGTGTTCTCTGGTGTGGAATAGTGGGGTGGGGCTCAGTTCTTTTGTAAACGAGGTAAGTAAACTGTCTCTAGTTAGTAATGCTCTTCACATATCATAGTTATTATGTAGTCTCTGATTATATAGTAATTGTTATAATGAGATATAATAGAGAAATGAATAAGAGTGCATTTTATATAATAAATATGTAGGTTAGATCAAGGCAATCAGGAAAAAAAAAAACAGGAGACCTTAGTGACTCAATCCTCTAGTTATCTTATCCAATAACTTGTATTGTTAACAATATATACTTACTAATATACGGTCAATTATTATATTTAAATTAATTGTCTCTTTATTATAGGGGCTATTATGTATTTAAAACTAAACTCTCCTAACAGCATTACTTCTTGTCACATGTTCGTCATGTGATCAACATCCGCCAGGTCACATGGAACCACTCGGATCACACATGTCTCCAAATTTTGTGGAAGAAACTGAAATGTTCTTGATCCTTACTCCTTTTATCATAATTTTGTGGAACCTAAGTGGCCAGTAGTTTTTAAAGGGTTAATTTTAGAGAACAGATGCTTATAAAAACTGGCAAGACGATAATTATTTGAGGTAAAATTGATCATGTGACAGTCATGTGATCATTGATTTGTATATAGAATGATCATAAGATTGTCATGTGTTTGTTTAGGAAAAAATATGGAAAAGAAATTATTGGAGCAGAAAATGGAAAAAAAGGAAAATCGTTTCAGCAACAGGAGAACAATTTTACATTCGAAGAATTTTAAAATGTATGTTGTAAAAACTACTTTAATTAAAGGGGTGTGGCTTATCATGTTGAAAATGATGAAAATGCTACATTATTTATGATTTATTTATATAGAGATATAAAAACACATGATATATATTGGTAAGTGATATGCCTGAGAAAATGAAAGAAGAATGGGCCATTTCCAAGTTTATGTTATGTGGAGGATATACTGATAATATAGCATTTATTAATGTCTGGTATGTGAATGAATGGATAGATGGATGGATAAATGGATGAACAGATAGACTAATGGATGAATAGGTACTATGGTTACAAAATATACATATTGTTCTTGTAATTATTTTAGGTTTAGTAGTGGTGGTACTAAGTCAGTGCTCCATTCAGAATTCTGTGGAGAACTTTCATTGTGTGGTGAGTGGACGTAAAGAGGTCATCATGTTCCAACCTGAATACTCTGAGAGAATTGGGCCAGAACACAAAACATTAGGATATTATCACTTGGATGTGACAGCGTACGCTATTATGCATCCATTTATAATATCTATGTATCCATTTATAATATCTATGTATCCATTTACGACATCCATGTATCCATATTACAGTGTTAATATGACTCAATATCCTAAACTTACCTGAGATCCCCTGGTACAAAGCTACTGTTAATGCTGGAGACTGCCTCTATTTGCCTTATAAATGGCTCCATCATGTAAGTGACGATGTCATAGTGATGACATAATGATGTCATTATACACAGGTCGACTCTTATGGCAGAAACATGGGTGTCAATGTATGGTGGATGCCATTTGAGTAAGTGTACATGTATCATTGCTAGTCTCTAACTATGTGTAAGTCCCTTTTAAGAGAATGTTCCCATTTCACTTCATTTTAACTTACCATAAAATGTACTACAGTTATACCCAAAGAAGGTGACAGATAGGAGTGTTACTATACCATAAAATGCTATATTTAGTATGTGCATTATAACAACATGACAGCTGGATTATCAGAAGTCACTTTATCAATTCTAAGGGATTTGTCATTATGTCAACTCTGTAGTATATATATCATAGTTGTAATTACATATAGAGAAAGACAGATGTCACTATTATATTTCTATATAAAATGTTACCATAACGACCATCTGCTTTGATTATAATCACCAATATTGGTTCATATTAACATATATATGTACTATTAGGTATATATATATATATATATATATAGATATATATATTATATATATTATATATATTATATATATATTTATATATATATATATATATATCATACGTTTAATGATTAGGTTCCGATCTGAAGAGTGTGACAGTGTCCAAAGTAGAATAGGATTGCTAAAATCAGTCAATTTCCTCTCAGTCCAGAACTACAAATAAAGTATGATTATTAACTAAGAGTGGGTGTGGTCTAAACAAATAGATATCGTAGACATTTTTAATTGAGATGAAACGACCTGATGGTACAATACATGTTAAAGATGTATATAACACTCAAAAAGAGGTGGGTGTGGTTTATGATGATGTCATAATGATGTCATTGTTTATATAGCGATCTACTGGTAAACAAATAGAACTGAAAGAAGAAAATATTAATGAGGTATATTAATTAATAATTATTGATTTAATTATATATATTTTATTATAGCTGTTTGAAATTTTATTACCAGGAGGTAATGGTATGATACGTGAAATAGATCTACGTGGTGATAAGATACCACTGAACGATATCGTAATGCTATGGACCATGTGGGGAAATTATTAGAGGGAGATAGGGGCTCCACCCCCTCCTTCTGATGAGTTCTTATTTCCTGATGATGAAGCTCCACCAACATATCCTTATCATCCACCCCGGACTTTAATGAGGATGAAGATGGAGGTGGAGATGGTCATCCACATGCTAGAGATGAACTGTAATAATTTTGAAACATTATTTTTTCAAAAAATGTTAGCAAAAGAAAAGTGCAAATTTTTTTTTGTTCTTAATTTAAATTCATTGACTGTGATGGAGAACAACCTGTAATATTAATATGATGTACCAGAACTTAAAATGAAGGTTAATAGATCTAGAGACCAAAAAAACTAGTTTTTACTCATTTTGGGTACTAGCACATTATTTTTGGTGTGAACATATACAGTATAAGTATAGTTAGTTCAGATTAATAGTGACATTGAGTTATTACTAGTTTTTGAAGTTAATATTATTATAGTTTATGGGGCACTCCTGTTATTGTTAACTAATTAGGGGGAATTTAAACAATGCTAGTGGTTTTGAGATATTTTAGGCCTTGGTTGGAGAAGAGGATGTTCATAATTTTTATTGGACTATGTTTACATGAATATTGTTTATTGAAGGAAGTTCATAAATTGTGCACATGTGATTGAGTTTCAAGATGTCAATGGAGATGTTCTTACAATTGGTAGTGAATTAAATGATAGTGATAGTGATACTGAAGAAACCATCATCCAAAACGTAGATTGGTGATCGTGATGAAGAGCCTAGTACCCCATTAGAAGGTAGTGAAAAACCATCAAACATCAACTGTGCCTTCTCCCAATGAACCTAATCCTGAAGGAAGTCATAATGACTCAGAGACTCCAGGTAACAACCACGAGCCAGTGGAGGACCAAAGTGGATCTAATGTTGATAACAATCTAGCGAAGTGCAAATGAGAGTCATAATGACTTGGAGACCTCCAGGTGACAACCAGATCAAATGTGAGCTAATTGAGGACCAGAGTGATCCTAATGTTGATAACAATCCAATTGAAGTAAACATAAAACTTATTCATCTCTTGCCTCTTCAAGTGCCAGCTCAAAAAGTTGTGTGTAATAGTCGACCTTCAAGGGTTTTTGGAAGACTACTTCAATAGAGCAATTGAAAATTGCCGTTTGACTGCAAATGTCATGGGGTGAACTTGATCTCACGGTTATCATCCATCATATGGAAGTAAACGAGGATGACACTGATCTATTAACGCACGTTATGTTGGCCAAAATCATGACTAAAAATTGTTCAATCAAAAGTGGTCCAAAGTAGTTTTTCCTGAAATGCGAAATAGACCTTCTTGAAGTGGTGATGTGTGGACTAAAGAATGAGTTTTGTGAAAAAAAGAGTCCTCAATTTTGTGAGATAAAGCTACAATTCTCAGCTAAAGATCAGAAAAATCTCATGATGATCTTGTTCATAGTGTTGAGCCTTTGCTCATATATAACCAAAACGAGGATCTGCCTTCAACACCAATGATTCAGTAGAAAGCAACATTTCTCTTACAAAGAAGCTCAAAGATGTAGTCCAAAGAAGATTACAGAACAAACTAAAAAGCCTAAAGTGAGACTCAACTCAAAGTTGACGGTTTGTCTTGGAAAAAATGATAAAAAAACCTGAAAAAAAACGAAAAAAGAAGGTTAAAAAGTCATCTGCAGATAAGAAATCTAACATCAAACAGAAAGGAGGATCAATAGTGGAACCATCAAGTAAAGTAAAAAATACCAAAAAACTTAGAATCAGAACCTGCAAAGTCAAGTATTGCTTTGATTTTCATATGATGGTACCATATTCACCAGGTCTCTTCTAACTTCATGCTTATAAGTATTGGAATCTTGAAAAAATTCATAAAAATGGGTTTACGGGGAAAGGTGTAACCCGTCGCTATAGTCGATAGTGGAATTAGCCCTCATTATGCTTTGGAAGTAGTCTTAATAGCCCATGACTTTACAGATGATGTTATAAATATAGATATGGGTTGGCCCATGGAACTGTTTGTGCTGGAATACTGTGTGGTAAATCCTTTCAATATTATCCTGATCCAAAAAAATGAATCAGATAGTAAGATCAGTATCTTTTCCAAGTGGAGTCAGCACCAGATGCTAATCTGTTGTCTGCAAAGTGACCATCAGGTGTTTCAAACACAGCAACATATTTGCTGTAGCCAAAGCATTGTGGTGGATTAGCAATAATAATAAAAATCAAGAAAAACCGCAAACGTATTGATGTAGTTTCTCTTTCTATGGGATCTCTAGGTATCTCATTAGATGTTGTTGAGGCTATCAATGATCTTGTTGGTAATGGAGTCATAATTGTTTGTGCTGCTAGCAAACTATGGTCATTTAGTTTAGTCAGCGATCTGTTTCCCAGCTCGTCTAGGTCATGTGTTATGCATTGGATCTCATGGTCCTCATGGGAAACCTTCTTCTTCTCTCCAGTTGGTCAAGATATTGACTTTTTGGCACCAGGTGAAGACATAGCTGCACCTAATAGCATGATAGCAAACCATGTAACAGTTGATAGTGGCAACATCATATGCTGCCCCAGCTGTTGCTGGTCTTGTTTGCCTTATCTTAGAGTACATCAATCTCATTGGTATCAGAAACCACCTCAAAGTGTTAAGGTAGCAAATCAAATATAAAAATCATTGGGTTATGAAGGAGATTCTTCGTAAAAATAAGTACATGTCCTGGTCGACATACAGATGATGAAGGTTTCGGTGCACTCAATCCACTTTATTTCTTTCAACAACCAGGTCAAATTATTAAAAATGATTAACGATGAAATAATTAATCCAGTTTTCATGGAACTTTCTCAACAATGATTGAAAATGTAACTCAACACCTTCTACATTAATACTTTAACTATTCTATGGAATTATAGACTATTATTTTTTTGTTTTTGTATTAATTCCCATCTGAATAGTAATTGATATTTAAAAGAAATTGTTTAACTAATTTGAGTTATGTTAAACCTATCACAGCATCGTACCAAATTTGTAGCATACAAAATTCAAGTGCTATAACTAGAGCAATACATTTTACAAAGAGGAGAGGAAACAAACTCAATGTCCAACTTAATTCACAACTCAATATTACTAAAATTTACTAGTAATATACATTTAGAGTTAATTATATATATTCTATATATTTATGTATTATAAATGAACAATTTATCAAATATTCAAATATTGAAGTTCACTACTTTTTTCATTTATATGTTAAAGTATGTTTCTATAGTTCATAACTCCCATGTTACTAGCAATATAGAGGAGATGTATACCTTGAGCACAAAATGATAGCAAGTTAGCTATAGCACTCAATGTGTGTAATATTGTGAACTTCTTAAGAGAGCAACGTAAGTTGGATTCTGTTCAACTTAATAAACTTTATCATCTTCAACTTCTCCTGGCACCTGTCCAGTGTATGATCAGTACCTCTTCTCTATACCTCTTTTTGAATAAACGATTGTATATGTTTTGATGTTTGTTGATAAATTCAATGCCTTACCATGTAAAGACAGCTAACAATCATTAATCAAGACAGAACTGAATGTGAATACAACCATATTAATAAGAGTCATTTCACCCTCTCCTCTTAATGAGTTCTTATTTCCTATGATGAAGCTCCACCCCTTATCCTTATCATCCACCTCCAGACTGTAATGAGGATGAAGAGGGAGGTGGAGGGATGGCTCTGGTCACCACATGCTAAGATGACTGTAATGGTTTGAACTTTTTTTATTGTCAAAAATTACAAAATTGCAGGCAAAGGTTAGTACCAACAGCAAAAAGCAACATGTTAGTGCTTTATGTGGGTCGATATCCCAATGATTGGTAATCAATCTGATATTTAATGCTATCCACAAAACGGTCTGGCTGCATGAAAAAACGCATTGGAGTAAGTGCTCCAAATCCTTCGTCATTAGTTGGTCGACCGGAGATGTACTGATTTCACTGAGTAACTCCTTCATCACCCAATGACATTTAAATTGTGGGAATAAGTCTGGATGTTTTTCTTAATATATTCAAGAAGTAGACAAATAAGACCAACTACAGGCAGGAGCAGCAAATGATTGTACCACTATTATTACCCAATTGTAATGGTTATAGAAAGTAACTGCATGGTGCACTATTTCTTCACCAGGAGCAAGAAAATCAATTTGTTGACCAACTGGAGAGAAAACGAGATGCTTTCCATTAGGACCATGAGATCCTACACTTAAAACATGTCCTACTAGTCGAGCTGGAAAGTCCAATTGGATGCATGTATCTGTGCCAATGATATTACTAGCTGCTGTGAAAACAATCATCACAACTTTGTAAAACAAGACTGGTAATAGCTCTAGCAATTGGAAGAGAGAATGCTAAAGATCCAAAAGAAAGACAAACAAACACATCAATGTCATTTCTATTTCAGGTGTTCCAGAGCTTGACACACCACATCTGATGAACCTTCAATATTATTGTTCAGTAAACACTTTGTAATACAACCTAAAGTTGCACCAGGTGTAGTTACCAGAAGGACATCTTTCAAGAGGTTCTCCTTCATTACATTCATTGGATTCTTGCTATATCGAAAAGATTCACCACAAATAATCCCTGCACACATAGTGCCATGACCAATGGTGTCACTGGTATTAAAAGAATTGGTAAAATCTACATCACATTTGAGCATTTGTTTTTAAATGCTGGATGAGAATTAATCAAGTCCACTGTCCACAAGAGCTACTGTTATGCCTTGTCCTGTTATCTTTTTTTTCATCATGAATCTATTAAAATCCAGTAATTACAAGCTGTAAAACACTTGAGAAGACAGACATTGTAGTGGTAGGCCATGTAACACGCTGATCAAATGCATATATGATGGGTTTATGATGGGGATAGCAGTTTTTGGTTTCCTTTCTTCTGATAAGAATCCTTTCTCAAAGGAGGGTTATCTTTTTTTCATATCATTAAGTGTTTTTGATGAATCTTGTCTTTTTTTTATTGGGAAGATCTGTGGTTGCATACTCGATGAGAGGCTCAGTCATATCTTTTCCAAAATATTTCACAACCTTTGATTTGAGATCTTTGTAATTCTTACTGTAATGAGGAGAAGGTTGGAAGAATATTTCTTGAGGAGATGAATTGATGGGGGACATGTTTGATAAATTCGAAGCAATGTTAGCTATTGTGCTTGGATCTTCTACTGAGAATGGGACTTCAATTATCTGATATTCTCCTAGAAATTCAAGTTTTTGATCACTTGATTGAGAATATCAAATTCTCAATTTAGGAAAAGTCAATTTTCTTGACTTTTGAACTTTTCCAAACAAAGGAGCAAAGATTTGATGGAGCAAATTAGCATCATTTTGTAGGCTTATTACTATAAGATGGTGGGGAAAGTTCCAAAATTTCACCTCTTGAAATCTGGTTTCTTCAAATGGACCACTGTTCTAATCTTTTCCACTGTTACCTTAAACTGTTTACAAAAGATCATGCTGTGATGCCAGCAAACGTGCTTCAATCTTTTAGTAAAAGACTTGTTAATTTAAAGGTGATTTCTGAAGTGGAATCTAATGGTTCTTCGTTTAATGATGGTCGTTTCTCAGGATCATAAGAAAAACCAGGACTGTATGGCTGGTAGTTGTGTTAAGTCTTCTGTATCATCTTTAGCAAACTTGAGAGATGGTGTCCCTTCCGTGTCACTACAAGATCGTTTTCCCAGACTCATTGCAGATCATTGTGGAATAGCATACAGATATAACACACCCCTTTCTAACCACCTTATAATATATATATATATATATATATAATCAGTATAATATTCCTTCATTTATGTATATACAGTCAGTATCATTACACCCCTTTCTAGACCACCTTATGTATATAGTCGTAAAACACCTTCCTATACCCCCTTTAAAGGGATGTAATGATACTGACTGTATATACATAAAGGAAGGAATATCATACTGACTATATATATATATATATATAAGGTGGTTAGAAAGGGGTGTGTTATATCTTTATGCTATTATTTTACCTTTATTATTGATTGTTATCTCTCTTTAATATAATTTTACATCTTTTGGCTTTGAATTTCTAGTGTATGATCAGTACACACTCCTTTTTGAATGGACATGATTATTTTTATGTTTTATTGATAAATTCAAAGCCAAAACATGTAAAAAAAGACTGGTAACAGTCAATACTCAGGCAAAACAGAAACTGAATACAATACATTACTAAGGAAATATGAGTCCTTCCTGAGAAAGTTCAGTAAACAGAGTGTTAATTAAGAGTGGGTGTAGTCTAACAAATATATTGTAGACATTTTTTAAATGGTATCACATATTTCATTGGAACACCTCTTAGGTCATAGAACACCCCTTTTCACACATTTTTTTATATAACAGTTTGAACAAGTATCTTACCTCTACTCCTAAACAACAGTTTTCATATAATGGTATCACATATTTTCATTGGAACACCTCTTCCTGATAACTAATGATTTTACAGATAAGAGAATGTGACACTTCTCATAAGAACTTATGTGACTACCTAGGCAGGTTCTGTAGTATGCCACTAGTGATAAGATGTCACTTGAACAATATTATAATGCTAGGAGCATGTGGGAACTTATTAAAGCTATGACTTCAATGTCATTTCCTGGTGAGGAAAAGATGAAATATGACATTTCTATTTGGTTATCAGTCAGGATTTCAAAGTAGGTGTAATGAGGGTATTCAGTTCATATAATAATATGTCATATTTTCATTGGAAACATCTATTCCTGATATAGTTATATGATGTCAAAGTGCCTAGGCAAATGAGGGTAGATTATTAGAATTCAGTTAAAACAACAGAGAACTGTCATAACTGTTATGATAATAAGATACCATTGGTTTGTGGGCTGGCTATTATATTTATACACTAGTAGGTATATAGGTTGCCTATTAGTGTATAAAACCACTACATATAATAGGTTGCTGGACCTCTCTAAAACAAAATTAAACTTCTGGGTCAATTTTTACTTTTAGGACATTGCACGTATGTACAATAGTTTCAAGATGGCAACAATAAAGATTGAAAGGCTTAGAATCTGGCAATGAATCAAATGATGAGAGCGATAATGAAGAACCATCACCCAAACGTAGATGTGATCGTGATGTAGAACCTGGGACCACATTAGATGTTGGTGACAATCTTTCAACGTCAATTGTGCTGGAAGATCAGCCTGATCAAATTCATGATCACGATGAAAGTCATAATACAGTTCATAACATAAAACTGACTGATTTCTTGCCTGCTAATATATCAGCTCAGACACTGCAAGTAACTGTGTGATCTTTACGAAGTTTTGGAGGGCTATTTCAATGGAGCGCTCGAAAAATGTCATTTGACTGAAAAATATCACTGTAAGTGAACTTGATCTTACTTTACCATCATCATATGAAAGTAAAATTGCAAGATAACATCGATCAGTTAATATTTTTTTTTGCTAAGATCATTGAGAACATTTGTAAATCAAAATCAAAAGTGGGTAGGGTAGTTTTTCCAGAAATGCGAATAGATCTTCTTGAAGGAATGATGCACAGACTAGAGAATGAGCTTAATAAAAATGAAATTCAGCCTCAATTCAATGAGATAATTCTACCTTTCTCAGCTAAAGATATGCAAACATTGAACAATGATATCGTTGGTGTTGTTGAGTTTTTACTTGTGCATGAACCAAAAGAGATTTGTCTTCAAACAAATGACATAAATGCTGATCAAAGTCACACTGTTCTAAAGAAGAAACTCCAAGAAACCATCCAAAATAAGATCACAGAAGATGACAAGAAGCCTAAAGTGAAACTTGGATCAAAGGTTTTAGTGAAATGGAAACAGACTGAAAGCTTAGACAAAACAAAACAACAAAAGCATGCAAAGCAGGATACAAGTAAGAAACAACAAAAGCAGAGAGGACTAGTTAGTAAAATATCAAGAAAAGAAAAAATTATTACCAAAGAAATTAAAGTTGCTGGATCAAAGTCAAGTATTTGCCTTTGATTTTCATTGATGGTACCATATTCACCACGTTCTCCTAAGTTGTATGACAGCTTATGGATATTGGAATTTTGAAAAAATTCACAACAGGTTTCAATTTACTGGGAAAGGTGTAACTGTAGCCATAGTTGATACTGGAATTAGCCCTCATCTTGCCTTTGTTCGAGAAAACATAACTACCATGAACTTTTCAGGTGACATAATAAATGTAGATATGGTTGGTCATGGAACTATTTGTGCTGGAATTTTGTGTGGCAATCCCTTTCAATGTTATCGTGATCCACAAAATCCATTAGATAAACGCATAACTGTTTTTCACCTGGAGTGGCACCAGATGCCAATCTTGTGGTCTGTAAAGTAACATCAGGTTGATTTAAAAACAGCAACATCATCAGCTATAGCCAATGCATTGAAATGGATTGGTAACCATAATGAACTAGAAGAAAACCCAACGTATTGATGTAGTTTCACTTTCTATGGGATCTCGAGGCATTTCATTTGAAGTTGTTGCTGCTACTAATCGCCTTGTCTACAATGGAGTGATAATTAAAGGAGTGGGCTTATCATGTTGAAAATGAAAGTGCTAAATTATTTATGATTTATTTGTATAGAGATATAAAACACATGATATTTATATGGTAACTGATATGCCTGAGAAAATGAAAGAAGAATGGCCATTTCCAAGTTTTTTGTTATGTGGAGGATACACTGATATATTAATGTCTGGTATGTGAATGAATGGATAGATGGATGGATAAAATGGATGAACAGATAGACTAATGGATGAATAGGTACTATGGTTACAAAATGTACATATGTCTTTGTAACTATTTTAGGTTTAGTAGTGGTGGTACTAAGTCAGTGCTCCATTCAGATTCTGTGGAGAACTTTCATTGTGTGGTAAGTGGACGTAAAGAGTTCATCATGTTCCAACCTGAATACTCTGAGAGAATTGGACCAGAGCATAAAACATTAGGATATTATCACTTAGATGTGACAGCGTAAGTTATTATGCAACCCATTATGACATCTATGTATCCATTTACGACATCCATGTATCCATATTACAGTGTTAATATGACTCAATATCCTAACTTACCTGATATCCCTGGTACAAAGCTACTGTTAATGCTGGAGACTGCCTCTATTTGCCTTATAAATGGCTCCATCATGTAAGTGACGATGTCATAGTGATGACATAATGATGTCATTATACACAGGTCGACTCTTATGGTAGAAACATGGAGTTAATGTATGGTGGATACCATTTGAGTAAGTGTACATGTATCATAGCTAGTCTTAACTATATAAGTCCATTTTAAGAGGATGTTCCTATTCACTTCATTTTAACATACCATAAAATGTACTAAAGTTATACCCAAAGAAGGTGACAGGTTGGAGTGTTACTAAACCATAACATGCTATATTAGTGTGTACATTGTAACAACATGACAGTTGGATTATCAGAAGTCACTTTATCAATTCTAAGGGATTTGTCATTATGTCAACTCTATAGTATATATACCATAGCTGTAATTACATATAGAGAGAGACAGATGTCACTATTACATTCCTTTATAAATTGTTTACTATAAAGACCATCTGCTTTAATTATGATCACCAATATTGTTCATATTAACATATTATATGTACTATTAGGCATATTTATATATATATATATATATATATATATATATATGTTTTAATGATTAGGTTCCGATCTGAAGAGTGTGACAGTGTTCAAAGTAGAATAGGATTTGCTAAAATCAGTCAATTTCCTCTCAGTCCAGAACTACAAATAAAGTATGATTATTAATTAAGAGTGGGTGTGGTCTAACAAATATATTGTAGACATTTTTTAATTGAGATGAAACGACCTGATGGTACAATACATGCTAAAGATGTATATAAGACTCAAAAAGAGGTGGGTGTGGTTTATGATGATGTCGTAATGATGTAATTGTTTTATATAGCGATCTACTGGTAAATCAATAGAATTGACAGAAGAAAATATTGATGAGGTATATTAATTGATAATTATTAATTTAATTTATTTATTATTATAGCTATTTGAAATTTTATTACCAGGATGTAATGGTATGATACGTGAAATAGATCTACGTGGTGATAAGATACCACTTGAACGATATCGGAATGCTATGGACCACGTGGGGAAATTATTAGAGGGAGATAGGGCTCCACCCCTCCTTCTGATGAGTTCTTATTTCCTGATGATGAAGCTCCACCCCCATATCCTTATCATCCACCCCCCAGACTTTAATGAGAATGAAGAGGGAGGTGGAGATGGTCATCCACATGCTAGAGATGAACTGTAATGATTTCAACATATTTTTGTTTTCAAAAAAAATTAGCAAAAAACAAACAACAAACATTTACAAAACTATTTGTTCTAAATTAAATCCATTGACTCCATTGTTGGTGTAGGTGGAGAGTATTGCCATTGTTCATGAACAACCTCTAACATGATGTACTCTACAAAGCTTTGCACTGCACATGATACCCTGTAATTTTACGTATCACTTTTCTAAGTTACTTTTTTGTTCTCTTTTACATACTGACTGCTTTCAAACTTGTATTTTGCTTTCACGACTATAAGTATACTACAATAAATTGAATATTCATTTTCTATTAGATATGAACCTGTTGTGGAACTGGAATAGTTTTTGACGGCAAAGTTTAGACATCTTTTTTTTAAGTGTGTCATAAGCTCATGACATATTAATTAAACAATGCGATGGTCTTTGTTTCAAAGAAAGCAAGCAAACATATCAATAGTTTGTAATAGCTTTAAGCCTCTTTCTCTTTCACATCTATTTATGTTCAATCAATTGTACATGCATCAGTTAGTGGTGATTAATAATTGCAATACAATATTTTGCTTGATATAATGAATGTGCAGTGAGTGGGTGTTAAATATAAAGCACTGTCAGCTGATTAAAATCAAGTTATTTGATTGGCTAAAATCATGTGACTATTACAAACTGTTTTTATTATCAAGTAATCAATTTTTAATTTCCATAAACAAGATATTATAAAACTTAAACAAAATGAAACAAAATATTAATCTTACTAAATATTATGAATATTATCATTGGAGACATAGATACTCTTTCCTTGGTTGTCACGATATTCTATATAATGGTTTTGTAATAAATCATTAATTACTTGATCTAAATCTGCAGTTCAATCCTCGTGTTTAATACAATTAGGCACAATTACCTTTTAGATGAGCTATTAGTGCTTCAGCAAAATCTTGACAATTGTTTCTACATAATCTATAGTTCTTATCCCAACTATCTGCAAATTTTGTTGCCTCTTTCCATGTGCAATTACTGATCCCTACAACTTCAATTCCTTTTCTGTTCAATTTCATACCATTGCGATATTATATAGAGGATCAGCTGTATCTAAGATTTGAACTTTATATCTTTTCCAAATTCATATACAAATCCTCGATATTCAACAAATTGATGCTCAAAACTATAGTTCCGTTTCGAACCAAAGAGTTTTGCATGGCCAAGTAATATGTTATAGTATCCAGAAACATTTGGATGACATCCATTCTCTATATTGGTTGTCGTATTGATGCAGACACTAGGAAGAGTACACCGTTGATCACGAGGCTTGCATATTCCGTCTACTGGACAGTAGAATTTTGTGTTGTTTGTTCCACATGTTTGAGGATCCGGACCTTTAGAGCTACAGCTACGAATTACATTTGCTCTAACAAGAGAGCTAGTCACCAAAAGACAAAGCAGTATTTTAGAAGTCATCAGTACACTGTAAAAATTAATATGTCATTTTAATAATTAGTTTGTACTTTACATGGGTGGATTACTATGGAATGTAGAAATTACTCATTGTATAATTTGTTGGTATGTACCAGTACAACATACCAATAAATTACATAGTGACCAATTCTCAAGAATTTTAAATTCCATAATAATCCACCCATGTAAACTACAATTTGTTAAAATGACATATTAATTTTTACAGTGTAAGCAAATAAGACAAACGATGTACCACTATTTGTTTCAATGTAATGGTTATAGAAAGTACTACATGGTGCTGTTATTTCTTCACCTGGAGCTATAAAGTCAATTTGTTGACCTACTCGAGAAAAATGAGAGATTTTCCCATTATTATCATGGGACCCTATGCTTAATACATGTCCTAGTCGAGGTGGAAAGACAATTTGTTGGATATACTTGTTACCATAGTTGCTGGCAGCACAAGCTACTATCACACCTTTACTATTGAAACAGCTTTAACGATTGGAAATGTGAATGCTAATGAACCAAGAAAAGAGAAACAACATCAATGTCTCCCTTCCCTTTAATATCTTGTAAAGCAGCACAAATTACTTCAGTTGATGTATTGTTTTTATATACAACTAACTTTGCTTTGTGTGGAATACCAGGAGGAAATGTTTCCAGCTTCTGTCCTACTGTATATGAATCTAGATTCTCACTATATTCAAAACTAACACTACATATAATACCAGCACACATAGTACCCTGACGATCAGTGTCATTAGTACCCAAGCAACTGCCAGTGCATCCTTGAATTCAGTATTTTCTTTAAGATCAAATGTTGGATGATAATAATCAAGTCCACTATCCACAACAGCTACTGTAATACCTTCTCCTGTTATCTCCTTTTCATGAATGTGATTGATATCCCAGTAATCGACTAATCGTAAGCAGTAAACGTGGAATATCAACCTCCTGGTTGTGGGCCTTGGTAACACCAATCGAATGTATAAACAGTCTAGTCTATTGTTTCATGGATGGATTTACCATTCTTTTGTGATGCAGGTAAATCAATTTTGATGACAATGTTTTTCTTTATCTTTGACACAAGATCTTGCACCGCTTTCTTATCCTGATTTTCACTGCTGGAAGATTGAAAATATATTTCCTGAAGAGATGAGTAATTATCAATCAGTGTTGATCAGTAATGTTGGAAAACCAAAAATTGCAAGAAGTCATCATCTAGCTTACGTTTATAAGCTTCTGGAAGCTTTAAATTTAATTCTTCATAGCTGGTTTCCTCTGATGACAATGACTGCTCCAGTCTTTTGTCAACAGTTAGACACAGTTGATCCCGCAATTCTTGCTGTATTTCCAGCACGTGTGCTTGAATTTTTGTGGCAAAATATCAGTCAATTTAAGGATAGCTTGTTCATTGGTACTCATTGCCATATTATGCTACAGACTAATGTGTAGAGTACTGAGCACTGTGGGGTGTACTATATATATATATATAGCACACCCCCACAGTACATTTCAAAATTAAACTAGTCACATGTACATGTTTCAGAAGTTTCTTCATATTGTCTGTATACAAAACATCATGGACATAATAGATAAATGCGAATGTGTCAGCTGCTTATATAAGGCCATAAACTAGTAAACACAAATATTGCTCTATAGTTCATAACTCCATGTTACTAGTAATATAGAGGAGATGTACAACCTTCAGCACAAAAATGACAGTATTTAACTATAGCAATCAATATATGTAACATTGTGAACTTCTTAGAGAGAGAAATATAAGTTGGGTTCTTGTTCAACTCAACAGCTTTATCATCTTCAACTTCTCCTGGCACCTGTCCAGTGTATGATCAGTACCTCTTCTCTATACCTCTTTTTGAATAAACAGATTGTATATGTTTTTGATGTTTGTTGATAAATTCAATGCCTTACCATGTAAAGACAGCTAACAATCATTAATCAAAACTGAATGTGAATACAACATATTAATAAGAGTCATTTCACCCTCTCCTCTTAATGAGTTCTTATTTCCTAATGATGAAGCTCCACCCCCTTATCCTTATCATCCACCTCCAGACTGTAATGAGGATGAAGAGGGAGGTGGAGATGGTCATCCACATGCTAAAATGAACTGTAATGGTTTGAACTTTTTATTGTCAAAATTACAAAATTGCAGGCAAAGTTAGTACCAACAGCAAAAAGCAACATGTTAAGTGCTTTTATGTGGGTCGATATCCTAATGATTGGGAATCAATCTGATATTTAATGCTATCCACAAAACGGTCTGGCTGCATGAAAAAACGCATTGGAGTAAGTGCTCCAAATCCTTCGTCATTAGTTGGTCGACCTGGAGATGTACTGATTTCACTGAGTAACTCCTTCATCACCCAATGACATTTAAATTGTGGGAATAAGTCTGGATGGTTTTTCTTAATATATTCAAGAAGTAGACAAATAAGACCAACTACAGCAGGAGCAGCAAATGATGTACCACTATTTATACCAATGTAATGGTTAAAGAAAGTACTGCATGGTGCAACTATTTCTTCACCAGGAGCAAGAAAATCAATTTGTTGACCAACTGGAGAAAAACGAGATGCTTTTCCATTAGGACCATGAGATCCTACACTTAAAACATGTCCTAGTCGAGCTGGAAAGTCAATTGGATGCATGTATCTATTGCCATGATTACTAGCTGCTGTGACAACAATCACACCTTTGTAAACAAGACTGGTAATAGCTCTAGCAATTGGAAGAGAGAATGCTAAAGATCCAAAAGAAAGACAAACAACATCAATGTCATTTCTATTTCTCAGGTTTTCCAGAGCTTGACACACCACATCTGATGAACCTTCATTATTGTCAGTAAATACTTTGTATACAACTAAAGTTGCACCAGGTGCTATACCAGAAGGACATATTCCAAGAGGTTCTCCTTCATTACATTCATTTGGATTCTTGCTATATCGAAAAGATTCACCACAAATAATCCCTGCACACATAGTGCCATGACCAATGGTGTCACTGGTATTAAAAGAATTGGTAAAATCTACCAAATCTACATCACCATTTGAGTATTTGACTTTAAATGCTGGATGAGAATAATCAAGTCCACTGTCCACAAGAGCTACTGTTATGCCTTGTCCTGTTATCTTTTTTTCATCATGAATCTTATTAACATCCCAGTAATTACAAGCTGTAAACGCTTGAGAAGACAGACATTGTAGTGGTAGGCCATGTAAACGCTGATCAAATGCATATGATGGGTTTATTGATGGGATAGCAGTTTTTGATTTCCTTTTCTTCTGATAAGAATCCCTTCTCAAAGGAGGGTTATCTTTTTTCATATCATTAAGTGTTTTTGATGAATCTTGTCTTTTTTTATTGGGGAAGATCTTGTGGTTGCCATACTCGATGAGAGGCTCAGTCATATCTTTTTTAAAATATTTCACAACCTTTGATTTGAGATCTTTGTAATTCTTACTGTACTGAGGAGAAGGTTGGAAGAATATTTCTTGAGGAGATGATTGATGGACATGTTTGATAAATTTGAAGCAGTGTTCAGCTATTGTGCTTGGATCTTCTACTGAGAATGGGACTTCAATTATCTGATATTCTCCTAGAAATTCAAGTTTTTTGATCACTTGATTGAGAATATCAATTCTCATATTAGGAAAAATCAATTTTCTTGACTTTTGAACTTTTCCGAACAAAGGAGCAAAAGATTTGATGGAGTAAGTTAGCATCATTTTGTAGCTTATTACCATAAGATGGTGGAAGTTCCAAATTCAGCTCTTGAAATCTAGTTTCCTCAAATGACCACTGTTCTAATCTTTTCTCCACTGTTATCTTTAACTGTTTACAAAGATCATGCTGTGATGATAGCACACGTGCTTCAATCTTTCTAGGTAAAAAGACTTGATAATTTAAAGGTGATTTCTGAAGTAGAATCTAATGGTTCTTCGTTCAATGATGTCGTTTCTTCAGGATCATAAGAACCAGACTCTTCTGTATCATCTTTAGCAAATTTAAGAGATGGTGTTCCTTCCGTGTCACTACAAGATCGTTTCCCAAGACTCATTGCAGATCATTTGTGGATAGCATAAAGATATAACACACCCCTTTCTAACCACCTTATATATATATATATATATATATATATATATAGTCAGTATAATATTCCTTCCTTATTAATATACAGTCATATATAGGAAGGGTGTTTTATCATAAAACACCCTTCCTACACACCCCTTTAAAAGGGTGTATAGGAAGGATGTTTTATGACTATATACATAAGGTGGTCTAGAAAGGGGTGTAATGATACTGACTGTATATACATAAAGGAAGGAATATTATACTGAGTATATATATATATATATATATATATATATATATATATATATATATATATATATATATATATATATATATATATATATAAGGTGGTTAGAAAGGGATGTGTTATATCTTTATGCTATCATTTTACCTTTATTATTGATTGTTATCTCTCTTTAATATAATTTTACATCTTTTGGCCTTGAATTTATCAATAAAACATAAAAACAATAATGTCTATTCAAAAAGGAGTGTGTACTGATCATAAATTTCTAGTGTATGATCAGTACACACTCCTTTTTAAATAGACATTATTGTTTTAAGTTTTATTGATAAATTCAAAGCCAAAAGATGTAAAATTATTTTAAAGAGAGATAACAATCAATAATAAAGGTAAAATGATAGCATAAAGATATAACACACCCCTCCTTATATTATATTTTTAGTATAAACACACCCTTTTTCTAGAAAAACCCAAGTGTATATACTCAGTATGACACACCCCTTTTCTATACACCTCTTTCTAGTAGTACATGATCTGTACACACTCCTCCTTTTTGAATAGACAATTTGTAATGATTATTTTTAATGTTTGTTGATAATTCAAAGCCAAAACATGTAAAAAAGACTGGTAACAGTCAATACTCAAGGTAAAACTGAATGTAAATACAATACATTAATAAGAAAATGTGAGTCATTCCTGAGAAAGTTCAGTGAACGCAGGATTAATGACTTCATCGTGGATCATTTGAATTATATGATCAGGTCGTTGAAAGAACTGAAGTGGATTAAGAGCTCCAAATCCTTCATCATCTGTGTGTCGACCTGGACATGTACTCATTTTACGAAGTATTTCCTTCATAACCCAATGATTTTTAAATTGTTTGACTATCTCGGTACCAAATTTATCACCCAAAGAACTGATGTACTGTAAGATAAGACAAACAAGACCAGCAACAGCTGAGGCAGCATAAGATGTACCACTATCAACTGCTACATGGTTGGCTATGAATGTGCTGTTAGGTGCAGCTACATTTTCACCTGGCGCAAGAAAATCTATCTCCTGACCAATTGGTGAGAAAGAAGAAGGTTTCCCATGAGGACCATGAGATCCAATACATAATACATGACCTAGACGAGCTGGAAAACAGATTGGCTGACTAAACTGATGACAATAGTTGCTAGCAGCACAAACAACTATGACTCCATTGTGAATAAGTTCATCAATGGCTGAAACAACATCGAATGAAAAACCTAGAGATCCCATTGTCAGACAAACTACATCAACATCTTCTGATTGTTTAATGCAACGCAATGCATGAGCAACAGCAAATGATGATGCAGTCTTTGAAGCACCTGATGTCACTTTGCAGACTACTAGTGTAACATCAGGAGCCACTCCACATGGAAAATCACTTGGGTTAATATCAGACTCATTTTGTGGATCATGATAATATGGAAATGATTTACCACATAAAATCCCAGCACACATAGTACCATGTCCAACCTTATCTATGGTTACCTTATCACCAGAAAAAATCCTGTGATATTATGCGACTTTCAAAGGCATCATGAGGGCTGATTCCACTATTGACTATAGCAACTGTTATGCCTTTCCCAGTAAACCCCTTGCTGTGAATTTTGTCAAGTTTCCAATACTTGTAAGCTGTAAAGTTAGAAGAACCTGGTGAATATGGTACCATCATATGAAAATCAAAAACAAATACTTGACTTTGATTCTGCAATATTAGTTTTTTTGGTAGTAACATTTTTTCCTTGGGTGTGGTTCCACTAATTGATGCTTTCTGCTTTGGCTTGGTAGCTGATTTCTTTAGCTCTGTCTGGTTGGTATGCTTTCTGAGATGCTTGCTTGGATTGAAGTTTGATCTTAGGTTTCTCCTCACCTGTTGGAATCTTCTTATGCACAACATCTCTGAGTTTCTTTAACTTGTGTTGGTCAAAGTCATCAGTTACAAGACAAATCTCCTTTGGTTTGTACGCAAGTAAAAAAGCAACGACACCAACAAGATCATCATGGAGTAATGGTTTCTGTTCTTTAGCTGAGAAGGGTAGCTTTATCATATCAAATTGCAGCTTAAGTCCTTCACCGAGCTCAAACATCAGTCCCCGGATGACAGCTTCAAGAAGATCAATCCTCATATCTGGAAAAACAACTTTGGTCACTTTGATTCAATAAGTTTTGCCATAACTATAGCAAATATAATTGAGAGATTTTCAGATGTATCTTGTAATTTATATAAATATGATAAAGGCATTGTGAGGTCAAGTTCACTAATAGTTCCAATTGAAGAGAAAGAATAACTTTCAAATGATTTTTCAAGGTATTTTACCAACACTTCAGAAAGATCAACAGCTACTAATACCTTCTGAGCTGGAACTTGAGGCGGTAAGAGATCTGTCAATTTTACGTTCACTATAGGATGGCCTTCATGAGAATTAGCATCAGATGACGCTCTTGGAGGTTCAGTTGACTGCTTGTTGTAACCTGCCACAGAAAAAGTTTCTGCATCAGGATCATCTTTAATATATTTAGATGACGGCTGTTCCATAATAGTGTAGACATAGTCTATTTCACTAATAGAGCGTTTTCCTTTCAAATGATCACTCATTGTAGATTTCCTCCAAGTCCTAGTCGACTCGCTCGTGTATTACGCGGTACTAGCCCATATAAACATATTCATTAAACCACAATTATTTCTATGAAATATTATTAACTAGCCATTCCTTCCAGACTATTCCTTCCTAATACATTAATTTATATGATATTGATAGCAATAAAATCATTTTTGATATTATTGCGATTTGCAAAATGATTCCTCATCTAGATAATGTCATTTTTATTTTATTTGTTAACTACTACTTATTATTATGTTTACTTTTTATACTAAACAAACTAAAAATAAATTGAACATATTAAAAATTATATAATGTAATCTGATCTCAAGTTTTAGAGTATAAACTTCTTTTATCAAAATTATGAACTATTTGAAGCTCACTACTATTTATATTCTATATTAAAGTGTTGTTCTATAGTTCATAACTCCATGTTACTAGCAATATAGAGGAGATGTACACCTTGAGCACAAAATGATAGCAAGTTTGCTATAGCACTCAATGTGTGTAATATTGTGAACTTCTTAGAGAGAGCAACGTAAGTTGGGTTCTTGTTCAACTCAACAACTTTATCATCTTCAACTTTTCCTGGCTCTTGTCCAGCTTTTACCTCCTTTTCAAATTTATGCTTTTGGAACATAATTTTAATTGTTGCTGGATTAAAATAAAAGACATTAGCCCAACACTGTTATCAGAGAACTACCCAAAATGATAGCCTGTAAAGTGAACATAATAACTTTAAAAACCAAGTAGATAACTAACTTGTGTCATTTCTTTTGATGTCCATTGACTATAGGGGTTATCAATGACAAATGTTACCATAGCAACAGTGGTAAGGATTGTCCCAAGAAGAAAGTACTTGGGAAATAATTTGCTCTGAACGTTTCCAAAAGTGTGACGAGGGAGAACCCTATACATGGTAATGCCTACAATAGAGAATATAGAAATTTTTTGGATGAATTTTGTCAGTTAGTGAAACATACCAGCAAAGAATGTCACCCAAAGTTGGGTACCAAACCAACCAGCAAAGGAAGCAAGATGAAGTAGTCGTATAACCACACCCATTAATCCCTTACTAACATCATGTTGTATAAACATCAAGGAGACAGCTACTATCAGGGTACAAGTGAAAGCTATGACGTGAGAAGTTTGAGTGAACGGGAGATCAAATTTGACAGGCATCTTGAGAAAATGACAGCCCTGAAATGAACTACTCTATGACCTGTAAATGAACCTTGAAATGCACTTATTAACTTTTGACCTTTGCACTTTAATAACAACTTATAAATTGTAAAGTTAATTGGCTTAATTACAGGAGCAGTCCTATTAATACAAATTATTTTTAATAACATAATAAATCATAGAAAATCAATTAATTATAATTAATATGCATTTTATTTTGAGTTTTTTCTTTATTGACAAGAAATCTTTAAAAAAATATTAAAATATTCCATAGAGCCTGTAAACAGTCTCACATGATATTCATGTGACCCTACAACAGTGGGTGTGGCTTTAATCGTAACTGAGATGCTTCCCAAGAGGATCCCTTCCTCATACGTGGGTGCTACCCATTGAGGGGATTTAGGAAAGACAGTATAAATAGTGTCTCCTCTGATAGCTGAGATATATAATGAAGAGGGCGTGTCAGTGGGTGTGGCAAAACAGTGAATACCTAATAGTGTCTGCCAAGCCTATGGGAATAGGAAATATTAACACATAATGGACAAATAAATTTGAAATGGATGTATACCTGTCCTTTTATAATAAGAGTCCATGTTATACTCTTTCCTATTGTAATTACTTCATTTAACGAGGGATTTACCCCAACCTTAATTGCATTATATGAAGACATAGCCACACCCATAGTTGCCATAGAAACCAACTCAGCTGGGGACTTAGGATTGGCCACTTGACGGCGATGCTGATAACGTAGAGACCACTCTTGAAGTTCCTCAAGAGAGTGTGCCTTACAACATCGGAGCCGTCCAGAACATTTACCTACTCTAAAAGAATGTAAATGTATTAAGTGCTTGTCCCATACTAATACTTTAGTGTATTATATAACCTCTATATTGAGGACACTTGTTCTAGTCCCATACTAATACTTTAGTGTATTATATAACCTCTATATTGAGGACACTTGTTCTAGTCCCATATAATACTTTAGTGTATAGTAACCTCTATATTGAGGACACTTGTTCTAGTCCCATACTAATACTTTAGTGTATTATACAACCTCTATATTGAGGACACTTGTTCTAGTCCCATACTAATACTTTAGTGTATTATACAACCTCTATATTGAGGACACTTGTTCTAGTCCCATACTAATACTTTAGTGTATTATACAACCTCTATATTGAGGACACTTGTTCTAGTCTCATACTAATACTTTAGTGTATTATACAACCTCTATATTGAGGACACTTGTTCTAGTCCCATACTAATACTTTAGTGTATTATACAACCTCTATATTGAGGACACTTGTTCTAGTCTCATACTAATACTTTAGTGTATTATACAACCTCTATATTGAGGACACTTGTTCTAGTCTCATACTAATACTTTAGTGTATTATACAACCTCTATATTGAGGACACTTGTTCTAGTCTCATACTAATACTTTAGTATATTATACAACCTCTATATTGAGGACACTTGTTCTAGTCCCATACTAATACTTTAGTGTATTATATAACTTCTATATTGAGGACACTTGTTCTAGTCCCATACTAATACTTTAGTGTATTATACAACCTCTATATTGAGGACACTTGTTCTAGTCCCATACTAATACTTTAGTGTATTATACAACCTCTATATTGAGGACACTTGTTCTAGTCCCATACTAATACTTTAGTGTATTATACAACCTCTATATTGAGGACACTTGTTCTAGTCTCATACTAATACTTTAGTGTATTATACAACCTCTATATTGAGGACACTTGTTCTAGTCTCATACTAATACTTTAGTGTATTATACAACCTCTATATTGAGGACACTTGTTCTAGTCTCATACTAATACTTTAGTGTATTATACAACCTCTATATTGAGGACACTTGTTCTAGTCTCATACTAATACTTTAGTATATTATACAACCTCTATATTGAGGACACTTGTTCTAGTCCCATACTAATACTTTAGTGTATTATATAACCTCTATATTGAGGACACTTGTTCTAGTCCCATACTAATACTTTAGTGTATTATACAACCTCTATATTGAGGACACTTGTTCTAGTCCCATACTAATACTTTAGTGTATTATACAACCTCTATATTGAGGACACTTGTTCTAGTCTCATACTAATACTTTAGTGTATTATACAACCTCTATATTGAGGACACTCGTTCTAGTCCCATACTAATACTTTAGTGTATTATACAACCTCTATATTGAGGACACTTGTTCTAGTCTCATACTAATACTTTAGTGTATTATACAACCTCTATATTGAGAACACTTGTTCTAGTCCCATACTAATACTTTAGTGTATTATACAACCTCTATATTGAGGACACCTCTATACTAAGGACAATGTCCTTTAAACACGACACTTACTTTTTACAGAGTTTAAATTCTTCAGGAGATCTATCAGGAGGTGGTGGATAATACTTCCAACTTCTTTTACTGTGACAATCTTGCTTAACAATGACAAGATGGTGTTCCTTATTACAATGATGTCCGATCTCACGAGGTGTATCAAACTCCCGATAACATAGGTAACACTCATATTCATCGTCATCATCATCGCTGTCATCACTGTTATAACCATCTATTAGTGATGTACTTACTTCTCCTTGAGATATCTCAGGAGTGATATGATTTGGTAACGACAATGGTTGCGTCTGAATAAGAGATGGTTGAACAATATTGATGTTATCTGCTGAGTTGACATCTTGGATTATATTGGTGTCGAGAGAGATAGGTATTGTAGTAACAGGAGGAGGTACCTGTCATTAAAATATAAATTAAACTAATAAAGAAAAAAATGTATTCATCATTTACCTCAGTATAAAACTGATTGACATTATCAGGAGTAGTCTCCATTTTAGTTGTACTATTATTCTGATTACCAGCATTGATCAAGGCTGGAAAAAACAGGCTCGCTTCATCTATTGTCAGACCTCCTTCACCAAGAGGGAGTGACATATTACCAGCAGGGTCACACCCTTCGTTATCATCGTCCAATAAATTAGTGATTGAGCCATTAGATGGCAAATCATCTTCAAATTTTAGGGGGTGTGGTCTCGGGATTACCAGGTAAAGACACTTTAGATCCTGTTGATGTCTCAGATGATACTTGACTAGATACAAGGTCTTGTACCCCTTCTGCCAAGTTTTTGACAACCGAAATAATGTCCTTTTGTGGATTGCTGTTGCCAGCGGCAATAAGGTTGTCATGGATACTTGTTAAAACTTTTTTCCACTTTCTTTACATCTTCATTTGGTGTTTTGACATGTTCTTTTGTTTCCATAGTAACTGTTTCGTGGGTGTGGTCTTCTGATTCTTCTCTTAAAATGTACATTTTATAAATCAATGTGTAATCTTTCCCTGAAAAATTGAAAATAAGATATATGTCCATTCATTCATCCATTCGTCCATCCAACCAACCATCCATCTATTTTTCTGTCTATTTATCCATTCATCCATTTACCAGTCTCTCTCTCAACTGTCCATATAACCATTTCCTCTACAGTGTGAGGAAACCACGGGGTTGTTCTCTCTCGTCTTCTCAAAACAGACTTGATGATCGGCCATACTACATACCTAAACAATGAACACATAGAGATACATAACAAATCCACACTTACCTTAAAAGGAGATCTACTAGTCTGCATATGTCTTGGTAATGGAGGTATAGCTATAAATGTCCCATAAGACTTACACATATTACTAGAGGGGATGACCCTAACAGGACGCCAATAATGACCCCTCTCACACATCTTGGTCCCTTCTTCCTTACTGGATAACATTGGATGGTTGTTGTAGGCAAACCCACTTAGAGAATCGAAAGAAACATGTCCGACAAGCATTGATGCGCTTGTCAAAACATTTAGCAATGGAGGAATGAAGTTGAGGAGAAATAGTATCAAACTGATAAAAATAAGCAATTATCAGGATCAAATAAAGGGGCTATGGGGAAATAATTATAATAAAATCATTTAAAATAATAATCTACATTTTCTAAGACTTTTTGGTGGGTGTGGCAGTGCTCCGCCCACTTATCTCGACTAAACTGTTATCTTTAATATATTGACCAAAATTACCTAAAAATTAATAATTGATTTAACCAATAACACACCCACTCATTACCATATCCAACTCCAGTCTCTCGTTCAACAATCCATATAACGAGCTCCTCAACTGAGTGGGTGTAATAAAAACCTTCCTCAGGAAATTTTTGAAAACATTGATAATGGTTCATTTTAGGACAATAATGAAACTATATCAATGACATCATTATGATATCATCATATAGGACACTTTACCTCTTCTCCATATCGAGTTAGTGGTATAGCAATAGGGACTTTTTTAAAGTTGCCGAAATTACGACACAGATTACTAGCGGGAATTACCTAGAAAATAAAAAATGGCGTCAGAGTATCCTCCTTTGTCTATCCATCTGTTTGTCCATTTGTTCATCCTCTGTCCATCCTTCTTTATGCTATACCTTTCACAGACTCCCAGTGACTTTTACATCTCAAACAAGCCGGGAAAACCCTCGAGAATCTAACGGCTTCTTACTTCTTCCATTCGATAATAAAAACAATATTTACATATATCCATACCCTGTAATCAATATATTAATTAAAAATTAAATAAAGGGTGTGGTCGTTTACCTGTACATAGCAACATGCAACATCTTCCAAGAGAGCTGTGGGTATATATTTGATGGACGGGAACACGATCTCTTGTTTTTCTGGATCATATATATCTGTAAATGGATGAATAAGAATGTATAATGAATAATAGAAGTGTATAATGGATGAATAGAAGTATATAATGGATCAATAGACTGAATACATGCAGATTAAATTCTAACTAATGGATACATAACAACACTAAATAGATGCATTATAATAGTTAGCCACACCTACCATTTATATTGTCTTGAAAATCATCTAAATCAAGGTCAGCTTGAGATAGGGACATCCTCTCTCTAATTATCGGATTTGGGGACATAGCGTTTGCAAAATTGGGTCGACCTCTACCCCTCCCAACGTCCCCTCGTGTAAACACATCTTGTTGTCTCCCTCCTCCCACTCTCCGAGAGTCAACTGTCCTTCCACTGTGATAACGATCAATATACTCTTTAAATGTACACCCTATAAAAAAGTAACCATAGCAACCATTAATGAATATATAATGAGCTAAATAAGGTAGTCATGGCAACATTTAATGAAACATATAATAAGATAGCTACATTGAACTGACCATATTCACGTTCAATAGTCCATATAACAAGTTCCTCAATTGTATTCCCGTTCAATAGTCCATATAACAAGTTCCTCAATTGTATGAGCAAACCAGATATCAGATGTTGCTGAACGCTCGTAACAAGAATGGTGATCCTCTTTTTGCAAACACCAAATGGTTTGTCTCTATGTCTCATAAACCAATGTGGTGCCTGAGGGACAGGTATCTCCCGAAAGTTACCGAAATTCTCACAAAATCGACTAGCGGGCATTAACCAGATATGCTCACACTTTTACATTCGGGACAATATGGGAAGCCATCTTTGTATGAGACAAATTCTGGCTGTCTTACGACGATAAAAACATAATTTACAAACCCTTTCTCCCTGTAAAAAACATGTAATGACATCTTCTAAGAGATCAGGTAATATTTTGGAACTGTGATGAAAGACAGCTGTCTCTGGTCGAAAACCTGATAAATGGATGGATAGGTAGAAAATAAATGGAAAATGGATGAATAGTCGAAGAATGGACAGAGATTGATTATTGATAACATGTACAAGTAATTACATGTCAATTATGTGATTATTATTTAGGGGCACTTACGTTTTTTACCTCTTCCTTGAAAACATATTACTACAACCTATAACAATAGAAATCACAAACAATGACGCCACATCAAGAAGCCACACCCACCTAAAATAAACTCGACCATATATCGTCCTCTTTACCACATAATCTATGATCTATTCTTTATATTGAAACATGTACATCAGCTATTGCAATATCATCATAAACATCATTTTAGTAACCACCTCAGCAATTGTATCAGCAAAGCAGATTTATTAGCCACACCCATCAATTAATTTTGATGACGTCACATAATCATATTCGTAGCCCTTGTAAAAAACTGAGAAAGATGTCTTCGACACCTGCAGATCTCATTGGATGGTTTAAAAATGAATTTCCAAATCATAAAGGAATGTTTCTTTTTTATTTCCGTGGGAATTGGTGACCCTTTTGTGTTAAGTCTGTCCAGCAGTTTACGGCACTGCAGGATGAACTTAAATCTGGTGCTCAAGACATTATTGTGGTGGGGATAACTGCACAACCTGTGGATGTGGTATGTTATGGAGAATTGCATTCATTGAACAATTATACATTCATATTTGAACTTTATGCATCCATTGTGCATTTTATGCATCTATTTTGCATTTATGCATCCATTATTGAATGTTTATGTATCCATAGATAAGCATTGATGTTGAAAATATAAAAAACATCCATTGGATTACCACTTATTGTCCATTTTAATTGTTATAATTATCAATAATACATTTATTTTCATGTATTCCTTATATTATAATAGGTAGATCAGTTTGTTGCTGATGAAGGAGGTAGTTACCATTCCAATCTATTCGGACCCTGAGCACAAACTTCGTAATTATTTAGCAGAGCAAGAAATTGTCAAAGTTTGTGTCACAGGTGGAGAACAATCTAAGAATCAGTTTTACCGTGATTTGAAATGGTTCAAACCTTACAAATATGGTGTCACACAACCTGCTATCATCTATATTGATGACAAAGGTGTTGTCATTTATTCTATAGCATTCAAACCTTGTAAAATCAACTTGTTTGGTGCTAAAGGTCGACCTGAAGCAAGTGCCGTCTGGAAAGAAGTCCAGGAACATCTTGCTCAAACCTAAAGAGTAGAAAACTCAGTTATAATTCATTAGAAATAGAGTAGTTATTCTGTTAGTTATTGTATACCTTCATAAATCTAACATTGTTATAATAACTTGTATTATATGATGAGAAATGATATTAACCAGTTTTACTGGAGATCATTTTCTGATGTATTAACTATACAAGTTTATAACAGTTAGAAATTCTTTGTTAATATATTTCTTCTTTTGATTGAGTTCAATAAAAATTTTATGACATAACTAAAATTTAAAAATAGGTCACTACTCAGTCATTTAACCCTTAACTGAAGCAATATGGCGGATGGAACAGATACCGTGCTTTGTTTGGGAAGGAGCGTTGTTAGAGGAATTTTGCGGAGTAGAAAAAACTCAAAATAAAGTGACAATTTATTATATAAATTTTATATTAATTTATTATTTTATTTATTAGTTAGGGTACGCTGCTTGCTCCGTTTTAGCTAGTACTTGGTATATAAGTAAGAAGTCCTCACTTACTCTATGTGGTAGTTCAATTGATGATGAGGCAGAAATACGTCAGTGGGTCGGACTTTATTGTTCGAGGCTTAGAGGTCGTTACCATGGCAACGTGTGCCTAGAGATGAATTGAATAGCGTTTTAGAGTAGATCATGTATAGATGAATATTGTAGTTGAATGGATGGATAGTTTGTTAAATGGATGAAACAAAATAGACAGATCTATTAATTGTTGTTAATTATAGGAGCTCAACAGTCATCTTTCAAAAGACATTATCTCAGTGGGTGTGGTCTATCATTAGCTGATATCATTTTTTATTACGGTCTACATAGATATCTGGTAATATGACATTCCTATATTAAATGGATGGATGGTTTAATAAATGGATGAATAGTTTTTCAAATGGATGTTATTCTTTAGGTTGATATGAATTATAGTGATAAACTTTATTATATTCATGTAATGAGATGGTTTGATCAGGTAAGAGAGTATAGCCCCTAAATAATAAGACTTATTAAACAATATTAATTAATTAATTATGAAAAGGGTATGTAACTGTTACCATAGCAACATAAGATAGCTTTAAATTCTAAAATTAATTTTGACTTTTATTTTTATAACATGCAGTTTATTTTTTTTATAGATACAACATTATCCTGGTTTAAAACCTTTTACTTGGCCCTGGGTCTCTTGTCCTAAAACATAGCTAATTAGATTTATTTCTATTGTTTTCAATAATTGATATAATGATAAATATTTACAAGAGAACATAAATTATTAAATAATAAATAATGAAAAAAACTTAAAAATTTTTGCTTGTGTGTTTTTTAATGTCTTTATCAAGGTAATCTTTAGCTTCATTGATTTTGGCGGCAAGATAAGGGGAACCCCTCTATCAGGATGATTTAATAACATTATTCTTTGTGTGCTCTCTTTATACGATCAGTAGGAGCTGATGGACTGACACCTGGATAAATGGATAGATGAATATGGTTAATGGATGCTTAGTTGCATTATGATTATGTTATATGGACAAATGGGTTTTAAAATGGATTGATTAGGCGATGACAACTTATTATAAATAAAAGATTTCCTTTAAATATGTTTTATTAATATACCTAATATTAATCCAGCTTCACGACGAGTCATTTTTGTTTCAAACCCTCCGCGATAATATGCTGTAAACATTGGACTTTTTGGTAACTCTGATGTGTGCTTCTGTAACTGACGAAAACTCTGGGTTAGTAACCGTGCTGCTAGAGCTGTTTGCAGCTATTCCCAAACCAGCTAACATAAGACTAGTCATCTTTTAAATAATATCATTGACAGAGAATACTGGAGGAATAAAAGAATAGATATTACATTACCGCCATTAGAAATAATAGTTACCTCAAATGATGATGTAGGACGCCATTTATATGATGAAATGAAACAAGGGGCGGGGTCTTTCGGACTGCGGAGGAGGATTAGCGCTAATAGCGTACGTTTGAAATAGCACGTTGTATCACGTGGTTTAGCGCTCTCTCAAGACCACTTGTTAATTGTTCTCTTGTGAATTGTAAATGACATAATACTACAAATTACAATGCTCACTGCTAAAAGTAGTGTAACAAACGCGCTGTTGTCATAGCAACAGATATTTGATACATTCGTCAGTTGTTGCAGATGCATTTGTGGTAACGGGTGTTGTGTCAAAATATTATCAACTATTTAATAAGTTAAATTGATTATTAAATTAACTACAATCACAAATTTATAAGAATACTCGTTTATAATAATACTGATGAAAATTCCTCTAATGATTTATTGAATTATCATTAATCTTCTTGTGTTGCTGGGTTGCTCATCCCAACTGTTTTAGGAGGTTCTTCAACCTTTGGCGAAGGGTCCCTGGGGTGGAGGAGCAGTTTCAGCTGGGGATCTTGAGCAGGGGGAGGTGACTTTCGAGGTTGTTCTTGTATTGGTTCTGTTTGTTGCCGAGGTGCTTGTTGTCCTCCGTTCTGAGGAGGACGACGTGACCACAGCATGATTACAATATCCGCAACAACCGCACCATAGAGTACATTTGCAAACACATCCAGCAAATCCAACAACCTAACACATTCAAGTAATACATTTAAAAAAACAGGACATTACTTACCAGGATAGTCTGTCATAACAATCATAACAACCTTCTCTAACGCTCTCTTTTAACAGCATTTCCACTTGCTTGAACAATTTTTTGTGGAAATACAGACAACTCCTCACTTATTACAGCTGGAACCTTTGTATTTCGTGTTCTACAAGTTTTGTAATATTTTGTAGTTCTTCTGAATGAGATTGACTAGCTTCACCAAGCTGTGCACTGACCTCGTGGCTAATTTAGGCACTTCCCTTCAAAAGTACCAGACACTTTAGCAAGTTCTGCTGTTATACGATCTGTAGTTTTCTCCATCTCAATTCCTATACGATCAGGAATTTTTTGTAATTCATCACCAATTCTCTCAGGGATTTGACTAAGCTGGTTTTTGAACCATGTCCGGTACTTCTTGAAGTCCTTTTAGTCCTTCCACAGCATCCCCCTACACCTCCTAGAATACCACATTGTTAAAACAAAGTCTTGTCAGTAGCAAAGAGAAGATGTTAGAAGGAATAATATGGAGTTGTGTATCTAGGACACTTGTGAATACTTGAAAGAATGTTATTTAAATACTACAAAAAGTGGTTTCCACCACTAACTACAAATGTATATAATTATATAATAGAGTAAACATTAATAGATACTTGTCACGTTGGCATGTGCATTACGTTCTATTTTTAGTTGTTACTATTATTAGAATAGTTTCCTATACACTTATGTTATGTCTACATATTTAAGTGCAAGTGTGAGGCTTTTATGACTATGGACTATTAAAGTATGAAAAGAATATTAAAAATTCTAAATATAAATAGTTATAAATAGAATATCTAGTATGGATTGAAATATAAATAACTCTTCATATGTATTGATACTAGATAATTTTAAAAGATTGACTACATTTTTATTTTTATTTTATTTTAAACAAACTATTAAATAAGTAAATATGTTTATGTTACAAAAAATAATTTTTTAAAAGCGTTTTACGTTTTGCGGTCAATATAATTATAATTATTATAATATGTTAGTGGGTGTGTCCCAAGCAAAGCGTGGTAGAGAAACGACTCAAGGTAAAGATATATCAATAAACACTCTCAATTCCTTCTTTAACAGGATAGGTCTTCCCTAAACAAAATGCCTCGTAGTCCTGTTACATCTCAAAACGAGTAGTACGCTCACTAATGCTGCGCTGAAACTACAGCCAGTTCACAAGCTCTGACAGAAACGTTTACATTTAACAAAGTGCCTCGACGTGTCCCTTGAACTGACAAGATGAAAGATGATGAGGAAGATGACGACGATGAAAGAATATTGGAAACAGGTCACAACGGCCGTTGGCAGAAAATTAATCATCAGGTTAATTAAAGTAATTAATTAAATGGGCGTGGTATTATTTGTCCCATCTATTTATTTGGACACTTTTAGTTGAGTTTGTATATATTTAAGAGGTATAATACTGGCTTAATTTAAGTGGGTGTGGTCATTTATAGGTACCCTCGGGATGTCCCAGGTATTGACGATGCTTATTTAGCAATGGACACTGAAGATGGTGTGGAAGTTGTTTGGAATGAAGTGATCTATTTCTCAGACAAAACGAACAGGGAAAAGGAAGCAAGGTACAACCCATTGTATGTCTATTTCTCTGTCCCTTTGTCTCCCTGTCTGTCTCTTTGTCTGTTTGTCTATTTTTCAGTCTGTCTCTTTGTCTGTCTGTCCCTTTGTCTGTTTGTCTATCGGTCCAACTGTTTCTCTCTATGTCTTTATATCAATCTCTCCTTTTTATGTCTTTCTTTAATAGGAGGAGGCTTAAAAATATTCTACAGGGGCTGACATCAGTCAAGGTAACCCCATAATTACCTATCAAATAATTAATCTCATTTCCTTTTCTAATTATTAGCATCAGAATATGTAAATTTTTACGACTTTTGGCATGACAAAGTTAACAATCAAGATAGAGTATGGTCCTAATAAATTAGTCATTAATTAAACTATAATTATGTTTTATTGTCTAGCTGGTATTTATTACAGAATATATCACGTCAGGATCATTAGCACAATTCTTGAAGAAAAAATAAAGAGTTAAAGGAACCAATGCAGTTAGCGATAAGGTATTTTGAATGGATGGATGGATGAATGAATTAAGGGATAAATGGATGGATGGATGGATGGATTAATGGATAAATGGATGGATGGATGGATGGATAATGGATAAAGTAATGGATGGATGGATGGATGGATTAATGGATAAATGGATGGATGGATGGATTAATGGATAAAGGATGGATGGATGGATTAATGGATAAATGGATGGATGGATGGATGGATTAATGGTAATGGGATGGATGGATGGATTTAATGGATAAATGGAGGATGGATGGATGGATTAATGGATAACGGCTAGCTGATGGATGGATGGGATAATTATATATAAATATTTTAGATTTGGAAGACGATGGTGTCGTCAAATTCTCTCTGCTCTTAGGTAATATGATAAACCTTTATTATAGTCTTTATCTTAATATTACAGTTACTTACACAAATTTGACATTATACATGGTAAACCTGTCATTGGCCTCAATTTTTGATTCAACACAAAATGGACTTGTAAAAATTGGATCTGGTAAGCCATTTTAAAAAAGATTTTTAACCCTTTGTTTCATAGTTCTCCGATGCTATCCTCAGCATGTCAAGACTAAGAAAAAAAAGTTAATACAACATTCATTATGCTGCCCCCTCCTGATATACACTGGTATATTAATAATGATAATGAGTTAATTATAAAGGGGGCACTTATGTGTAGAGGGACCTGTTAAAACGTCTGCCGACATTTATGCTTTTGGCATTGTTCTCTTGGGTGATCCCCACGTCCATTATGATGCATGACATCTATTAAAGCTGATTTTTTATTTTTCATTTTTGTCAGATGTTAAATTTTGCTCTACTGGGTAATGGGGGAACTCTCCTCCTGGACTGCATGCTGCACGAGGAGAAGAACAAACGAAAAGGCTTTGGAGAGCTTAGATCCTCAAAAAAGAGAGTTTATTCGCCTGTGTCTTCACAGTGATCCTGATATTAGACCAAAAGCTAGTGTATTATTGAAACATCATGTGTTACAGAGGTATGTCTCTAAATGGTCTTCTATCTGTCCATTCACTTTTCAGGTTTTTAACTTGAAAATTATTGTCAACTTATGCTTTACGAGGTGATGATAAATACAAAATACAGTCACTAGGTAATATGGATTCATACATTTTAAAAATAAGATGTACACACTGTAGAAATGAATACATTATTAATAAAGATATCTATTTATTATACTTTTCGTTATAGATAAGGAATCTTTGATTACAGCCACAGAGGCACCAGATTGAAGTTTTAGCATTTACTGTTAAAGGAGGAACGCGAATTAATTTTTTGTATGCATACTAAAATATATTTAAAATTATTTGCTTTTTGCCAAAGCTTCTAAAACACCCAAAATTGAGATAGAGAATGTTTTTGACGAGATCAGTCAAAGATTTTCTACTTGACTCAGCATTCCCTACAGACAGGTCCAGCTAAAAAGGGCGAACCTGGAGCAAGGGGTAGGCTATATGTGTGACTCAAAATTTAAATTGAGTACCATCATTTAAATTATTATTTTTTATTCCGTTGTCAAAAATGTAAGCAATAATTTTAAAGTTTTGATAAAATTTTGTTGTTCTTTTCTTCATATTTTTGATTCATTTAGAAACGTTTCCTGTATCAAATTCCTCCATCTGTTGATAGAAGTTCCACATTATACCAATGACCCAGAAACAAGACCGAGTATTGTCCCTAAATATGATAATTAATTATTGTTTAATATAATTATTATAGATTTATCAGCTACATGTTGAAGTGATAAACTTCATGAAGAAAACAAACAAGAACTATACCTCAAAATTACATTTTGAAACAAAATGGAACGGAGAGCTTCGTAGTGAGACTAACTGACGGTATGTTATATCAATCATGAGTGTTACCATGGTGATTTACTGTTACCATGGTAATTTTAGGTGATAATGCAGGTGATTTTAGATACCGATCTGTCGCTTGGATGGCCTTTTTTCTGCGAAAGATCGTGCCAAAATACAGAACAGAATTGATTGTCTCAAAATTAACTTTATTAGGTGTGTTTTAAAACAAATCATCACTCCTCTTAACTTGAAAAAGTTTATATGTAACATGTTATAGTGTTTATGTCCATTAATATCACTGTTTTTAAATGTTTAGATAATGGTTTAAATATTATAAAAGTGTTCCTTGTTTTCATAGTACATGTACAAGGTTAAAATTTTTTACAGATTTAACACAACATTGTAAATAAAATCAAAAGTTACTCTTACTTAAAAAAGGATCTATATAGCTAACTTATTAATAAAATATTACTAAATTTTTGTTTGGTGAATCAATCCCCCAATATAAAGTTCTTACCACGTGGAAAGATATGGCTGCAGGACAAATCATAAGACGAATTATGCAAGCTGAGGAGATTGCTAAACCAGTAGACCTTACAAAGTACGAGAGCTATATACCACTCTCAGTTGTGTATCTCTTTCTCTCTCTCTCCAATTTAGTCATGCTGTGATTGTTGATGCAAACTATGTATTCTATCTGGAACGATTGGTATGAATAAGGTAACTGAGCTTTAGTCCGCATTCCCATGTACATGAATGGTTTTGAGTCTGAGACTGCTTATTACTGTTTTCTATATTACAGGAGGGCGTGTAGTTTCTGGTGGTATTGAGGCAGAAGCAAAAAGGTATAATTTATCTATTGAACTTCTGTTAATTTTTCTTAGGCTCTAGAAAATGTCAAAGGGTGATTTAAAACGGAGGATGTACATTTATTAAGGGTACCTGTTATTATGATATCTTATAAATTATTCATAAATCCAGTGTCAAAGACAACTGTTTATTGGGCTGATATGAAGGACTATGGATCTTTTATATATTTTGGAACATGTTAGGGGAATTATTTAAAATTTAAGTATGATTTATGTAAAATTTGTCTAGACTCACAGGTCATAAACCTGCAAGAGCTTGTTTCAAGTGGCTTGCCTTCCTAAGGTAATAACTTCGATTATTATGTGGGATATAAGGGTAAAAATGAATGGCATTCCTGATAAAATTGAATGTGGTTAAAATTGTAGTATGTAAAATACCTACAAAATTTGTTGAATATTTATTTTTGACTACTTAGATCCACTATATATTTATTTTAGGCTGCTCGTGGTGAGATCGAAGCATGTTACTGTAGTAAGGTGGATACTATGATAGATCAGTGATGAGTGGCCAGTAGAAACAGGTTTTAAACAATTATTTGATTAAAACTGCTTATTGCTAATGTACAATAATGATTAATTAATTATTAGTCCCATTATTTTTGATTGAATTGTGTATATCAATTTTGCTTGGTTCATCATTATCTGTCTTTCATCTACGGTGCTCTTCATTTTTTTATTCAATGTATTATTTTAAAGCTTTTTTCTGTTATGACTTCAATCATTTTTTTGGATTTTTTCTTCTCTATTCATAATATGTATCCCAAAGATTCTTGCATAAGGTCTTCAACCATTTTGAATGAAACCCATTTTATTCTCTGTTTCCTTTCGAGTAATGTAACGCGATATGCTGCCTGGATTACAACAGCTTGCATTTTCTTTCAGATTTTTTCTTTGAGGATCTTAGTAGTTCGTGGTGTCTGTTCCATTAAACTGTTGTAAATGTGATCGATCTGCTATGTCTAGGGAAAAAATGTTACATCAACAACTTTATTATAGTTTTTTTTTAGTTAAAAACCATGTGTTGGGTAAAAATAATTTTTAATATGCAGGGTCTTCCCCGAGATTAAAATGAGATAATTCGTCTTACTTGCATTATTTTTTTACATCATTCTTTTTGCGTCATTTATTTTCGCATCATTATCATAACATCATCATAAGCTAAATTAAACCTATTTTTTAAACTATTACAAACGTATCTCCCTCAATCACATCTCCACAGCCAGAGAACATTTTCCTGTAGAAGAATTTCTTTTTTATTTACTGGTTCCGGATCCTGTAGCTTGGCATTCATTTTCAACAGCAATATGTTGCATAGGGACTGTATCAATAGGACGTATTGCTGTATGTCGAGGAACACAGCCCATTTTGAAGCTTGTGGTGGTGAGAAAAACAACATGGAGTAGTATGTTAGGTGCTCAAGTTCCACCACCTGTTTCAGGTGATAATTATTGGTTATTTGTATATTTTTGTCCACAATTGGATATTGTTGAAAGAAGATATACGGAGAGAGAGTAACGGAGATAGTTAAACTAAGTCATGGTGCTTGTAGCAATGACGGATTTCTACAGCTCTTACAAAACCTCTTTCAATCTTCGAAATCTTCTGGAACTATTTGGATAACTATGGAAAAAAGTATGGAATACAAAATAAACTGTAATGTAGTGATATGTGTCTGAATTGTAAATACCCTAGTCTCATTGTCATATGATTGATCACGTGACCTGTTGTATGTCCTTCCTGTGACTCTGTTATAGATAAGGGACGTACAAAGCCCACACCCTAGACAAGTAAGAAGACTAAAGGAGGAGCTAGTGCGGAACCAGGACGATAAATTAGGTTTATTACGAGCGACAATGGCAAGAAAAAGGTTAGTACTGTGCGTAAGTGGGTGTGGTTAATAGTTGTGGTAACATTCTATTGTTAACCATAGGTTAGTTCTAAAGAAGGACACGATTTTTCAAATGGTCCAGTTTATAGTACATGTAATTTGTTAATATGACCACACCCCTTCCAGGCCTATGCAAAGTTTATTAAAAGCTCACATGGATGGAACTGAAAAAACGAGACAGAAAATCATCAAAAATTGACTGATAAAAAAAAAAAGGGAAAAAAATCATAAAAAAATTGATAAATTTTGTAAGTTTCAAAATTTAATAATCACAGGTTTCAATTTAATATTCATTGTTCCATACTACGTTGTGCCAGCTACAACATGTTGTGGGTATTGATGCAGTTATCATGTCAAAGCAACAACAATAGATGCAGCTCTCTTTCCCACAGCTATCTCTCCTATATGTCCAACTTAGCCACCCTAAGGAACATACCATAAATTTCTATTTAAAAATGACTAAAGACCACAAGCTATTTGGTATAGGTTTATGGCTTCAGCTCAAAGATTGACCTAGCTGATTTCAGAGAGCATCCTTTTATAGATTGGGTATTGTTACTCCCACTATGTTAACTAAATTATAAAAGAGATCTAACTATTGAACAACAGCTACAGCGATTGTAAAGTCCCTTCAAGGAACCATAGTTTACAATCATTGAAACAACCACTGGAAAAAGAGATAGGTAAGTCTATATTAGTGGTCGAGACTCACATTTTCGGTTATTATAATTAATGAATTCTCCTGGGCAAGTAGCTTGATGAACAGAATCAGTTATAAAACATATATCCTGGCATACCTAGTGACTGGTATCAAAGCAGAAAGTGTCAATGATGCCGAGTATACAACAGGAGTAATAAAAGACATGTGATTACATGTATTGTACAAGTAATACCAATACATGTTGTACATAGTATTGTACACGTAATATAATACATATTGTAACTTGTACAATACACTGTAAACATATCTGTTTTACATGTATTGTAAATGTAATAATACATAGGGTTACATTGTATTGTACAAGTAACAATAGCATGTTAGTTACATGTGTATTGTACATGTAATAAATACGTATTGTTACATGGATTGTTACAAGTAAACAATACCAGGTTGTTACATGTATGTTACAATGAATTAATACGTATTGTTTAATGTAATGGTACATGTAATAAACATATTGGTTTACATGTATTTAACATGTAATAATAATAGGGTTGACACCACTTGATGCATAATTACGTATATCTTAACATAGCCAAGTCTCCAATAACTTCAACGTAGGTGGATTATTTAATATCTTATAATTTGGTATAAAAGAGGGTATTGAGAGGTCAATCCAACAAATTGACTAAATTGGGAACACCAATAAATACATTATGTAGTGGAGTGTCGCAAGAAATAACTTGTTACCGATGATGGAAAACTAGATACGTTTCGGCAAAAATTGAGTCATATGAAGAGGTAAGAAGATAAAAGGGGGCTTTTAATGTTCCAATATCGCATCCTCTGGACCCAGATCATGTCCAAGAGATGGTTTTTTGACCAATCTATCATAAAGGAATATTGTAATTCAGACTTATCCCATGTCACACCCATATAAATTATACCTGATTAGTCACCTTGTTAATAATTGCCTTTATTCCTTGATAGGTGTATTTAGTGCAAATGTGGAACTAATAGTCATCAGTTTTAAAGATGGGATGCTATCAAGCAAATCTCTAAAAATTGTCAATGGATATTCGTATCACTCTTGGGTAACCTCCCCACAAGCATTCACTATGGAAACCCCCACCTGCAAACAAGCGTTATTACCACGTTCAAACCAGTTTATCCTGTTTACCTCAGCATTATACACCTTTAATACCGGCCACTCGGTCAGTACAACAACACAATGTGCTAATGGCTTTGAATAAATTGATGGTTATAATGTCTTTTGGAAGTAACATGGTTGCCTGGCGAGGCAATAGTGGTGACTTGACTAGGTAATTTATTAAGGAGTATAATCTGAGAAGTAATTAATTACTAACTTTAATGAGTTTCTATATACCTGGTTTGACCCAAAATTGAGTAACATTATTTCAGCTCAACCTACATAATTAGAGTTATAGTTACTGTATTATTGTAGGGTTTAATTAATGGACCTAACTCAGATGGTAATGGAGTCAAAAAATCAGGCGGTAAGAAGATGAGTCTTCAATAAAATTGCATTTTGAAACTTAGTGGTGGATCAGTTTGAATTGAGGCATGACGCCACCTTTATTATAACTATATAGAGGCTTCCTTCATGTTCTTGCCCTCTAGGCAGAATAATCCTCTATGCTTCTATTACAGTGTAAAATGCCTCTGTTTTGTTCCATCAATTTATTCTTAAAGTCTTTCAGAGAAGAATATCTGCAAACTGCGTGTTAGTAGTATCCCCCGTAGCTAATTGTATTTATGCCCATGACATTTTTAAGAAATTTTAGGAATGTTTAGCGTACACTCCCCTAAATCTTACAAATGTATGAGCGGATAGTAATTTTTAGTGTGGGGCTGGGTGTGCCATGGGTTTAAAGGCCGAAAACAGGAGTTACCTTTGAGACACAATCAGTATGTAGTTTAGTATAATATTTAATGCTTTATAGGTTTATTTTAGGACCTCCCTTTGGAAGAGAGCTATCATTCCAAAGTAAGGAGGAGGTTTGCGGCGACGATAGTCTGTTATATTTTTTCATTGATATTATTGGTTACTTGTAAGTTACCAGAGCAGAGTTAATAACTTATCATGTTGTGTTAACTAGAGTGGAGTATTTCTTGTGTGTTGGAATTTTGTGGGGGTTTTGTTGCTCTGGCTTCATTGCACGCGTAACTCGTACAAGTACTCCAGCGCTGGGTAGTAATGAGTAAGTATGATGGAATGACTTTTCATACTGTTTAGGATCACTTTATGTATCCATTTATATCCATGGCGATTCCATTTTCTCTATCCCTTCTATCAATTTTATCGCACCAAAGCTTATGAGTGTTCCTTTATGAATCCATTATTTCATGGCGTGTCAATGTCCTCCTTAATGTATCCAGTAATCTCATTGGAGCCATCTCTATTGCATCCCTTTATACCTCATGATGCATCCATTTCTGTTTTCTTTATGTGATACATATTATATACCTTATGCAGCCATTACCTCATCATTATTCATCCATTTAAATACCAGTATAGTGCAGTCATTTATCGGGCTTTATAATAATTCTGCAAACTCAAATAATCACAAGTAACAAGAGAATAATTAAACATAATAACTAAACTAACTAAGACTTATTTTTTGTGCTATTTATAGTATCTGTGGTGTTATTGCTTTTTGTAAAACGTTCCCATATTGGTCTTATCATTAGTAAGTATTTAATGATACAGAAAATGGATGAATGGTTTGTGGAGGCATGCCATAAACAACTAGACAAAATGGACAGAGAAGCAATGCATGCTTAGATAATTAGATACCAGAAATGTAACAAATAAAGTAAAAGAATGATATAAGAACAAGAATAGTAAATACCAAGATAAACTGTTGGTGTAGTCCTTATACTCAGTAGGGGTACTATTAAAATATGATAGTATATGACCTATAATTATTTCAAATGCTAATGTTATGTCATAATAACCTATGAGTATTACTTAATAAGAAACATTATTAACTTGAAAGAATTCAAATACTGTCTTTCATTTTTAGTATTGTGTTCTACATTTGCTGTAGCCATTTGTCTTTTTGTAATCAATATTTACATTTTTGTTGAGAGGAACTCTGTAAGTCATATTATAAACCCCTAAACCCTTAATATTTTGATCTAATAGTTCATTAATGTTATCAGTAACAGGATAAGCCAGGGGTAATCTGATAATTATCCAGATATTGACAATACAGTAAGTATATTGTGATATTTGTGATATATATAATGTATTATTTTTTAGTTTGGGTGTGAAATATCACAAAATCTCACTGCTACTACATTGGTTAGTAATACCAATGAATTATTTTAGCAATATATGAAAACTATGTAATTGTTGCTTTCAGGAAGAGTGTAGTAAAGAGGCAAAGAGATGGGTAGATCTCTCCTTGTGGATAATATTCGGTTGTGGAATATATCAAATACTAATTTGGTAAGTGGGCGTATATACCACATTCCATTAATAATGACTATTCATTTGTAGTCATTTGTATTACTATCAACTTGTTTGTTACATAAGTTATATGGAGAAGTAGACGTTTCACTGAAAGAAGGAGACGACATGAAATAAGAAGACCAAGGAGACGAATTTTCAAGCAACGTAATAGTATTGTTGTACCACTTGATGAGAGGGAGTGGTCTCGTGAAAGTGTCATTCCCAATGCTCCTCCTATGCCAAGAAGACTAACAGATGTTCCACCAACAAGACCTCGTTATGTATTGCGTCATAGCAATACCTTAATAGATAATCTATATGACATATTTTAAAATACCAACTAGTCTTGTTATACAGAAGGTATTAGGTTGTAGACAATATTCCTTGTCAATTCTAAAATATTCCTATCAAATTGTAACTGCTCAAACATTCCAATTTGATGATATATAATGTAATGACATAACAAAATTCCATAATATTAAAATTAATATAGTATATTCATTACTATTGTTATCATATAGCAGTCTGTTGTTCAAATTATCCTAATACGCGTTAATAAGAGGTACGCACTCCAGTGCAGTCTCTGCGTTTATTTGCTATGAATATCATTACGATTTCCCTGGTCGAGAGGTGTGACTATGCGAGGGAGGGAAGTACCTCTGGTCACCCTTCCCATTTCCCTTGGGAGCACCTGACGTTTACTCAAGGTCGAATACTATGGCTGAGATGTCGTAGGCTACTCTCGTGAAGACAAAGAAGTGGAGACATTCACTAACCCTGGGATAGCTGTTATAACAGCACCTTCAGATATCCAGGTAAGTAAATACCTGTTCATTACAATCCGAGAGTCTCGTATTTACATCGCTAGGTGTCAAATAAAACGACACAAGGGCATCTTACTATATTTGATGTTCCTAAGACAGTCCTTCACCTATACTGGCTGTATGTTAACTAGTTCTTTAAGCAAAGATTACCTCTCTTAATTATAGGAAAGATCTGATGACGAAGACTCAGACCACGGGTCAGATCCCTATGCTCAACACCATGAAGGGTCGTGTCTCCCCTTCTCCCTACACAGCCAATACTGAACGAGCCCGTCAATTTAACGTATGTAGTTATTATGGTTGAATAGCTATATAAAATCAATTTTTACAGACTTATGTTCGAAGTGTCATTGAAGAGAAGTTAGATACTCTAATTCCTATTTCTCATCAACCGAGAGATCTTATACAACAAATTATTACAGATGCTAGTTTAAAGTTTCCCGAATTTTCTTTTCTGTTCGTAAACGTATCCGTACTTACCTCAAATCTTATCGACGTTCAAAACGTGTCAAAGATATGCAAGCAGCTGCAGCTATAGCACAGCAATATGGCTCACCAAATGGTGTCTCTGTTAAAGTGAGTAGTGTGTTGTGTATTGTCTATAGACACTCACATTGTTCCCACTAACCACAGGAAAAAGATGCCAGCCCGCTTATTAATATTGCTTCCATAACTTTACCTAATGAGGTAAGTTACCATGGCAACCACTCTTCCTCTAATTATCATTTTTTTATTCAGTTAATATCAACACAATCTGCTGCAATTGTAACGATTAACGCTAATACAGGTCATGTGACTAAGGAAGATGACACTGTTCCTCCCATTGCTAAAAAACCACGCTTAACAACAATATCTGAAGCACCTCCTGTTCCTAAACAACACATAAAATCACCTCCTTCATCTTCTAATACTGGTTTTAGTACAAATGAAGTTTCTACTCTAAAACAATTAATACAAGGTGTGTCCTAACAACTATAAATATTCATGAGTCTCAACAATCACTTATAAATTTGTATCTATTTTTATCTGTTATTCATCTATTATCTCCATTAGGTTACCGGGAGTCTGCCGCCTTTTTAAACCGTGCTGCAGATCAGCTTGAAGAAATGTTAGCAAAAGAGACCTCTAATTCTGTTATATAACTCCAAAGATACCCAAAATAGACTTCTGTTGAACAGCCACATTCATATCTATATACTTTTTTCATATAAATCACCCTGTTTTTGTTGTTTATTTAATACTATAGGATTGAAACATAGTCTAGATATAAGTGTCTCTTTAAAGGTTTCGTGTTTATGATATAACTTGAAATGCCTAACAGCTGAAAGTACAAACGTTGTTTTAATACCTATGAAAGTAGTAAAGGAAGAGTGATATCACGTGATGTATACCTCTATTCTTCCCAAGATGCTTTCATTGAAGCAGCGACGGCTTTGCATCGTAATTCTGTAAAAGTCCTCGTATTTCTTTCTCCGAGGTATCACTACAGTAAACCACCATCCTGCACCAGCTACCCATGACAACAAGAAGGCGGTTGCAATGTCTCTCTTGATAGAGCGTTGAAGAAGTCCTCTCAACTGCGGAGCCATTTTTGTTACGGGTATACGGAGACTAGGATATTATCAGGATACTAATAGTATCTCCCACCCCTAACAAAGAATTGATTGCTATGGTTACTGCATAACAAGAGATAATTTTCCTCTTATCCGAAAAATTAATCTTTTAAATCAATCCACTTTCTTTCATAGATTCTCATGTTCTCCATGTAGCCATGGCAACAGATAGTATCCATAAAGGGACTGATGCTGTCCTAGCAGGACTTGTCCTATCAAAAGCTCGTCTAAAGAGAAGGCGAAACATCATTACGAGATCGTCTCTCGGACACTAACAGCCAGACTCAATTACTTGATAAAGATGATACCATTCAATCTGTAAACAATGGTTTCAGGAGAAGGACAATTCACAGGAAAATACAGACAGCCATACAACAGCTCCCATATCTTCTATTCCTCCAATATTTTCTACTAATGCTACACCATCTTCTGTCACTAATACTTCCATTACAGTAACTTCTATTGAAACACACAGTTCCTCTAAAAACTGATACACAATTTTTATCTGAGGAAGGTCAAAGATCAGTGATTCCTCCACTAAATACTAGTGAACTACAGTCCATTCCACAACCTCAAAAAGAGGAAGTCCTCGAAGATCAAGCAAATAATGAATCTCTGCCCCAGCAATCAGGTAAATAATTATTCTACATCAATACAAAAATGATTACATTATTTAGAACCATCACCCATGGTTGCCATAGCGATTGAAGTAATACGTGGTTTTCCATTGAAAGCGAAATTGGCATTGTTAAATACAGCTGTGAGACTGACATTATTAATGAAACCACAGGATTACAGTGGAAAAATCCTCATTAGAACACTGTGCAGTGTCATATTATGAGAGGGATAACCCTGTTATTAGTTATATATTACCAGTAATGACACAACCATCAAAACTGGTATCAGATAAGTCAGTATGTCAATATATGTAACAAGATGATACATCCAATATTAGGCAGGCACAATTAACTGCTATATGGAAAGAGGAAGTCATTTTTTGTGAGCAAAGAAGTTGTCTTTTAGACAACGAAGATGTCATTCTATTTCTGGAACTGTTAGACTTACCGCATCAAGCTCCACCTAGTCATTAGCTTGGGGTATATTGCAAATTAATAAAATCCCACATGATAAAGAATTTGGAGTGAAAATGTATCATATGCCACATTGGTGGAAACACAGAAGAAAGGTAAGTACCCACAATTATAATAACTTATTAAAACTTATAATGTACTTGATGTTTTGCAGAATACTGGTGACCTATTGTCACTAAAACGACCTCAAAGTTATCCAACAGTCTTGTATCTAAAAACTACAACTGAAAGATCCATCAGATCTTTCAACAGAAGCTCAAGTACGATCTTATACACCAACAGCTCAAGTAAGTTCAATAAAGCACGATTGTTTCAAGTACCTTTGACAGGAGAAGAGTGATGACAGCAAACTGCAAAAATCCAAGTAAGAAATAAGCTAATGCTTAGACACTATTTTTCTTCTCTTACAGACTAGCTAGTAGTAGCGTACACAGCATGTCAGCTCAACCCATTATTTCTCCACAATGGAGTCGGTTACCAGGGCAACCATGTGGTATACCAGATAAATTAACAACTACTTTATCTACGGGTGTTGGTGGGTGCTCTGCACTTTCTTTCTCTCCTTCAGGACGGTATGAAATGAATTGTGTTCATAGTTTATATAATGTACTTGTGATACAGATTGTTAGCTGTGGGGTGTGATAGTGGGGCGTGGCTTATCGTAAAGATCTACCATGTGAGTTGACTTCCATTATAGTCATTTATCTATTTTTTGTAGGTTCCTGGTGGTTGCTAGCTTGTAGTCTACCTTGCAATGACAGCTTGATTTACCAGTTGTCTTGGACATCTGATGAAAAATATCTTGCGGCGTCTTCAGCCAGTGGCCTATGCCAGTATGTCAATACTAGATGTTTGTATTGAAAGAGTAACATGTCTTCCATTAATGTTAAGTATTATACATTAAAGCAATTCAACTTTATGATTTTTAAACTAAAGACTAATTTTTTTCAGCGTGTGGATGCTTGTTGGAGAGATTACAGAATATCTCTGTCCTCATCCATCATATGTTTATTGTGTTCAGTGGACAGAGAGTGAGAGATACTAAGATGTTATTTACTGGTTGCTATGATGGCGCGATACGTTGTTGGACAGAAAATAAAGTAATTTAATAATAATCCGCTAAAAATACACGAATTACTACTTCTTTTAGTTAGTACAAGTTGCCATGGTAACCCAAGTCCCGCATCAATACATTATGTTATGATGCTAAAAATAGCATACTATTCTCCCGGCAATAGTGAGGGAAAGTATTATGTTATGGGATGTTAATACAGGTACATAGTATATGTACATGTATGTAGTAATACATGTATAAAACATGTACTTTTACATGAACATGTATTACATGGTCATTCTCTTTGTAGATGCCCCTTCAATTAACCATTTTAAGACGCTATCCCTTTCACAATTCAATGTATAAAACATGTACATAATGAAATATTGTTACATATATTATTTATTTAGGGTTGTAAACTACAGCAATTACATTTGTTACCATGGCAACAGAGTTGGTTGTACATGTTGCAAAGAAACCACTGACAATAGTGGATTTAAGAATGTAAGTCCTTGTTGCCATGGTAACATAGTATAATGATACATACCTGTTGGATTGCTAGGGAAAATGTTGTCATGACGTTGTCTTCTAAAATGTCTTCTTCGTATTCAAGCATATGTGTATCACCGTGTGGTGGATTAGTTATTGGTATCTCATCTCCTCTGTTATCTGTCTGGAGTACTGCTGATGGTAGACTATCTCATTCCTTAGTATTAGTTACTATTTCTATCTTTCAGGTCAGCTATTGAGGGAGTACGAATGTATACAACTACATTGTCCTGCCCTAGCTTGTGAATATCATCCCTGTGATCACATGTTGGTTTGTGGCGGGTTAGGGAGCTCGCAGAATGTTTTTCCTGTTTGAACAGTAACTGTTATCTTTGTAAATAAATGAATTTTAAAAATCACCTTTTTTATACATGTGTTTTTGCGCGGGCGGGGAAATATGATAACTAGTGGGTGTGGTTTAATTCAAAAGTTCACCTCGTGGAAGCTTAGTGGAGTGTCAAAAATTTGATAATTTCTTGCTTTCTTTCTCTTTCACTAGTGAGTAATTCATCTTTAATAACGTCATGGCTACTGCAGACGCTTCTCCTGAAAAAGTAACGCACTCAACTATAGCTTTATTAGTAGTAATAACTGTCTTTTTATTCAGGAACCAAAGCCTGATGATGTACAGGAAGACGGTTCAGATAAAGAGGAAAGCGAAGCTACAGGTTAGTAGCAGTCATTTGGCATTTACTTCATTTTTTGGTAGCTTTATTTGATCAGCCACTTATTCAAGAAGGAAAACGAAAAGCGACGAAGTGTTGAGATGTTCTCATTTTCTTCAGACCAAAAGTCTAGAAAAAAGGAAGTAATGTGAGTCCTAATATACTATAAATAGTGTGTTATATTATTACTTTCTCCTTATAGTATTTAGGTGGTAATGGTCAGAAATTGGGGACATACCCATTAGTAAGTACATACATGATATAAGTATCATGTTTATTGTTTTGTTAGTTGAACATAATATCAACAAGAACAAAGCGGACGAGTTGAAAATCCTATATAGGCTGTGTTATGAGACAACTACTAATGTTAAGAAAGGTGATATTAAGAAAAATCTTCGTAAATTTTGTGGCTGGGAATTTGCTCCTGATAGCGAACAGTATAGAAAGAAGAAGCTTTTGTTGGAACGGTATTGTGTATCTATAGCAACTTTAACTGATGTCTATTTATAGGATGACTTTGCCTGGATTGAAAGTATTATGTGATATTCTGGATACGCCGAAAAGTGGTACTAAAGATGATATTATTGAAAGATTATTGGAGTTTTGTCTAGACCATTGGATTCTGGAAAGGTAGTGTCATTAATTCAATACCCCTACTAATTAAAGTTTATTACAGGCTCCACCAAATCCTAAGAAAACGAAAGTCATCAGCCAGTGAAAAGGTTAGTGTAATCTTTGATGTATTGGTTCATTAGTGTTGTAATGACTAGGGTCCAAGTCGTAAATCGAGAAAGAAAAGTAAACAGGATAGTGAAGATGAAGAATTGATAGAAGACAAAGAAGAAAATGAAGAAAAAACAAGAAGACAATAGAGAAACAGAAGAAAAGGAACAAGATCACAAGGAAAATGAAGATAAAGAGGAAGATAGTAAAGTTGAAGATACTAAAGTTGATACTAAAGTTGAAGATTGCTGAAGTTGAAGATACTAAAGTTGATGATAAAGATGATAAAATTGAAGAGCAACAAGAAGACACAATGGAGACAGATACCACTGAAAACAAGGTAGTTATGCCAAGTAGATTGTATGTTATCTCAACATTATCTAGCAAGTAAATGAAGACCCTGTACTACCCAAAGGAGAAGAACAGCAACCAGCTGAAGTTGACCCACCCAACCTATAGGCACCACATCAGATCCTCCTAACCAAGAAGAATAATCCCCCCCTCCCATCTATAAAACTATGCACACATACACACACACTGAACATATATTTTTTTTTAGTACAATTGTAAATGTACTATATATATATAGCTGCTTGCCTACTTTTAAAACTGAGGGGTATTAAAAGTATATATGACAGTGACAGACAGTTAATATTAGCTACCTAAAATATTTATATATTAATGGGCTGTTACTGCTAAATAAATAAATTTAAACAATGAATTTCATTAGAGTATGGGTGTAATTCTATATAAGGAATACATACATATTATAGAAAACACAATACATTTCCATGTGATGAACATGCTATGAATAAGGGTGGCTTCCTTTTATAAAGAACAATTAAATTATGACAACAATACTAAGATATCTTATTAAAGTAATTTCGGTAGCTGTTTTAATCTGTTTACATCCAGAACTGGTTCAGATTGTTTTTCATTTAACAGTCCATGTCTTTGTAGATAGTGACAGGTTGCCATGCTATAATCTACTTTATCATCAAGTGTTGTTGCCGTGGTAACAAGTTGTGTGGGTGGACATATTGTTGTGAGATAAGATCAGCCATGTTAGCATGAGCATCTAACGTCATGTCAACTGAAGTACTGGTATAGTCCAACACCGAGTGTCTACATAGTAAAAGGTTACCATGGTAACAACATGATGTAACTTACTGTATTTTAGGTATAGGTAGCATTGATGTGTCCATTGTTGTGGGTGTGGTTACTGGAGTTGGTCTGTGTGGGCATGGCTTATAAGGCTGGTTTTGATTAAGAAATTCCTCAACTTGTTTCTGTGTTAAGAGATCACATGATTATCACACAGGGTCATGTGACTGACCTTTAATTGTTGATATAAAGCCTGTTCTTGTTCCTTATCAAATACATCACTTGTCCCTGATATTAATGACTCATCTAATGAATAATTAGGACTAGAAAGATCAACAACAGTCTCTGTTGCCATGGAAACAACACTTGACATTGTTGGCAATGATTGAGGTAGAGATATAGTCGATCCTTCTTTATAAGTGGGTGTGGTCTTTGTTGAATTGACACTGTCCTTACTGATAACATTGTTATCTTCAGACAGGACAGACGAAGCTCCACCCACTGAGACATTGCTAGTGTTCAACAATAAACTGTTACCAGTGTTAGTACCAATTGTAACAGTGGGTGTGGTCTTTTGACCAATAGTAGTTCTTTCTGCCAATAACTGACGAACCTATAATCCAGATATAATATGATAGACCACACTCCTTAACTAACTGCTCTTGCAAAGCTAATAACTGCTGTTGTTGTTCAAGTTGGCTACTCATCTTGTTGTCATGGTAATTATCATGGTCAGTAGGGGTCAATAAACTTACACACGACAATTCTCTATCTCGACTAATTGATTGAGGTGCCTAAGAACAATCTCTTCAACTTACAAAAGTTTACAAGACTTACTTTACTTGGTGTAATAGATAGCATTGGCAAAGGAAGGCTGTCGTCATGACAACCATTTTGTTGCCATTGTTGACAAACAGATAATAAGAGGGTGTGGCCAGCCATACCCTCAACAATAGGCATCAATTGACAAGATATAAAGCTATCATTTATCTAGGAATATAAGTTATGATAATTTATTGCCATGGCAACCAACCTGTATAGGTGGTGTGTTCACAACATGCCACTCCCAAGATAATGAAGGTAATTCACATTGCCATATATGGTAATCTCGTCCAGTTATTAATAGCAGGAACTTCCCCTTCTGATAGACTCTATCTAATTGTAATGAAGTATGGATGTAGTGTAGTACTGTAGACCACACTGCTGGATGATAAATGGACACACCACTTAGCCATCTGAAAAACGGATGCATAATAAAGACAATTGACACATGACTCTTACATTCCAACTACTGGTAATGAGTGGGTGTGGCTATCAGTAGAGAGAAGAGGGACAAGCTTACGACACTTATCCATTGTCAAATAGCTACAAATTAAAACAATATAATTAAATTCTTAATTAAATGGCATACCCTGTCCTAATTCGACCTTGTAATGAGGATATTGGGAGTGTTCCTGTCAAATTACGAGTTAATGCAGTTGGTAATAGTGGTATTGATGTTATAGGAGTAGCTACTAATGTAGATGAAGGCAGGACACACCCACCTGTGATGTTATAATGATGTAATCGAATATAAAAGGTGTTGCTTACAATGTAGCAGGACTGTGCCATTTTGTGAGAACAATATTATACGAAGTGAAAGAAGGGTTAAAAAAATTGACATACAGTTGAAGATGATAAGCGATCACTTATATCCGAAAAGGCTTCTTGTAATGTTACTAAATTATGACTCAAATATCCACCAAAATGACTCTTATTTTTGACAACCTATATTACTTATCACATGATAATCACATGATTATCATGTGACATTACCTTACAATGAATAGAGACATCACCTGGTAATATTGTGGTGGGACAGAGTTGGACACGCCCTTTAATTTTGACCCATTTACCAGGATCAAAGCGATTCACTTCAATTAGTACCTGATGGTCTACTAGCCACATGTTACCATAGCAACAATTTCTAACTTGTACCTTCATTAACAATGGGTGTGGCCATTAGCCACGCCTCCTGATCGCATGTTTGATCGGAGGCATGATGTACAGCTAGCTTGACAACATTACTACTCAGCCTAATTTGTAACCAACTAATGGAATGTCCCCGTAATAATGGATTAATTTGTCATTGCAAGACTTACCCTGATCTTGTTAAATGAAGCTGTAAAGGATCATCTGTTGGATTATCATTCCTAAACATTACATCATCATAATGTCATGTGTATCTTGAACTTACCACAGACAAGTTCTTGAAGAAGGAAAAGTAATGGTGTCCATTCTAGGATCTCTGTTTGCCGCCATGTTTTGCAAGTTCTGCGCATGCGTAGTGAGAAGCATTTCAACATGTGTGCAACAAAGACAGAGAAACCGACTTTACAAGTAAGTTATTCACTACAGAATGATCAGATAGTTTTTCTTCTCAGGGAGTACGTCTAAAAACTCGTATTAGAGACAAAAAAGTTAAATATGACGCTGAATCTTTCTCAGACGCGTTGATATCTCGAATCAATGAGACTGATGGATCATTTGAAGCTGTATCTTCAGTACTAGAAAAAGCAGGGCAGACATTAGATTATTTGTGAGTCTATGATATGAGGATGTCCCTAGTTATTACAATACATTATTCAAATATTAATATAATCATTACATTTAGGCTCTAATGTTAGGGTTTATTAAATGGTACACGTTTAATGAAATGTATCTTGCACAGGCAATATTCTGAAGCTCTATTAGAGATCTTAATTGCTGGGGGCATACTTGCTGGGGGTAAAGTGGAATCTGATCCTATAGCTATACATTGTTTATTTGCATCTCAGCCAACAATTGAAGACATTAGACCACATATGCAAGTAAGCCACACCCAAGCGGCCACGCCATTATAATTGGATACGTATGATTTTAGATTTTAATGAATCTTCAGCGAAGATATCGTTACCTTCAAACAAAAATTAAGGATGTTGTTATGAAAGTTATCAATTATCTCAAATCATTTACTGATACACAGAGACAATGTTTAGCAATGTACACAGCTCTCTGCATCAGCGAAGGCATATTGTCTATTGATATATTAAATGGTTTATTTGCTGAGCATTTGGTCAAGGAAGAGTCCATTAGTTTGTCATTTGCTATATTACTCTTTAAGATATTGATTTCAGAGAAAGGCATAGCTAATGTAGGATCAATGCTGCGGAAGAATCAACTTGAAGATAAATTACTTGTAAGGAAAAAAAATTATCTCAATAATTTAGTTATTTTTTATAGAATATTCTACCTCCTTCCCGAAGAACTGAAGATTATTTTGACAAACATTTTACTGAAGCTGGTTTGTTTGAGTTAGTTACATTTAGAAAAGCTCAACAAAATACTCGAATAAAGAGAAAACTTAGAGGAGAAATAGGTACTTAAAATAATGCCTTGTGAATATTTTAGAATCTAACGTTTGTCCATTCATCTCTTATGTTCTTCAGTTTATTCATCCATTTGTTTCTCTATTCATCCATTTGATGTGCGTCTATTCATCCATTTTAGATGACTATTTAGAAAAGGACACTGATCCTACTAGTATTGTTGAACATTGTCAAGAAGTCATTGAAGCGTCTACTCTCTCTGAAGTCCACGTTGTTGTCCTTATATGGAATAGTATCATGGGATTACCAGACTGGAGCAAAAGGGAGGACCAATTAGTAGATCAGTTAGAGCACCATCTTGAGGTATATAGATGTATGGATTGAAATGGACAATGTATGAATTTTTTTTCTTAGAAATATAGTGGGTTATTGGAGCCATTTTGTGAGGAGGGCACACCCCAGCTTATCTTACTGCGTGACATTCAAGAATATTGTTACAACAACCCTTTTTTTACGAAACTGTTCCACAAAATTGTCATTCATTTGTATAAAAGTAAGCTTAATTAGTGGGTGGTGACTGTTTTTGACCACACCCTTTATTAGAGGATATATTGAGTGAGCAAGCTATTTTAAAGTGGTATGATACAGCACATTTGCCAAATGGAAAAGATGAATTTTTGAAACAAATGAAAAAAAATGGTTGATTGGTTATTAACGGCTGAGGAAGAATCTGATGAAGGTAATTGAAAAGGGGCATCCTCATTAAATTCTATATTTATTTTTAGATACACCCAAAGTTACAGACTCGTAATATATTAATTACTATTGTTCAAAAAATATGAATTTATTAATTTTTTATTACTACTAAGGCGTTTGCCATGTTATACGGAGTTATGAATAATTATAATAATTAATTCCCGCATTTCATTCCTATATTAATTATAGAATGTTTCCGTTCATGTCCGTAAACTTTCATGACCACGTGGTAATTTAGTCACAATGGCTGAATACGACCTTGCCTCTCGAGTTGGAGCCTGCCTGGACCGCCATCTTGTTTTTCCCATACTAGAATTCTTATCAGAGAGGGGAGTAAGTAGAAATCACGTGATGATCACATGATTATCATTTCCCTTTAGTTATACGATGAAAGAGATATCTTACAAGCACGCATCGATCTCCTCAATAAAACTAATATGGTATGTTATCTAGTCACATGACTGTCATGTGACATGTGATGTTACAGTTTGTATTATGACTTGGTCATGTGATTGTCATGTGATTTTTAGGTGGATTATGCTGTAGATGTGTACAAAACCTTACATGGTGATGATGCCACTATCCCTGAGGGTAATGACATAATTAATTGTCATAATTAAAGGGGTTTACTTACTAGATATGTACGAAAAGAGGGAAGGTGTGGTTGCTAGGTTACAGTCACTCGAAGAACAGATAGAACCAATTGTTGAGTTATTTGAAGATCCTGATGTAGCTGAACATATGAAGAGGTGTGGCTTCTAATTATGCATGATATCAATATGACATCATCTTTTTATAGAGAAGATCAGAGCTTATTTGATTATTTAGCTCAAAATCACAATGTGAGTTAATTGTTATAATTATTACTGATAATTAAAGGGGCATCCTCCAGTTTACTCCAGCTAATGTTAACCTGATCTATGACACAGCAAAATTTAAATATGATTGTGGAGACTATTCTCAAGCTGCAGAATATTTATATTTTTATCGTATTGTGGTAAGTTTATGACCATATAGGGTATAATACGACCATATAGGGCATAATACGACCATATAGGGTATAATACGACCATATGGGGCATAATATGACCACATAGGGCATAATACAACCATATAGGGTATAATACGACCATATAGGGTATAATACGGCATAATAATACGACCACATAGGGCATAATATGACATATAGGGTATAATACGACCATATAGGGCATAATATGACCATATAGGGTATAATATGACCATATAGGGTATAATACATGCTGGTCTAATGCATTGCCCCTTTATATAATCTGTCCATTGTGTTAAAACTATACATCCATACAGGCTCCAGTTGAACATAAGTATTTAGTTAGTGCTATGTGGGGAGAACTCTCTTCCGCTATTCTCAATCAAAATTTTGATGCAGCACATAAGGAACTTACTCGATTACGAGAAGACATTGAACAGACCACGACAGTAACATCTCTTATGAAGTTACAGCAACGTACCTGGTTAATACATTGGTCTTTATTTGTGTATTTTAACCATCAAAATGGTCCTGATGACATTATAAATGTGTTTCTTCATCAACCAGAGTAAGAGATTGGTTTGAATATCTCTATCAATTGTTCATAGTATAGTCTGTCGTTTGTTTTAGTATTTATCCATTTTGATTTCTACATATCCATTTGTTTACTGGTGTATCCATATATCTAGTTATCTTAACGCTATCCAGACATCTTGTCCACATATATTACGATATATTACAGCTGCTGTGGTTATCACTAACAGAAGACGACCCACTATTTTAAAAGACTTAGTCCGCGTTATAAAACATGTAAGAAAAGGAAGTATAGAAGGATGAATGGAGGGATTGATGGACAATTATATGATGTTTCTTTATTTCTAGGAGACATATTCATATCATGATCCAATTACAGACCTCATAGAATATCTATGTGTTAAATATGATTTTGACAAGGCTCAAGAAAAACTTCATGAATGTGAAAAGGTATTTAAACTATAAACAATTGTTTATTGAACGTTTTTAGGTTTTAAGTAACGATTTCTTTCTTGTTGCTTGTAAAGAAGAATTTATGGAAAGTGCTCAACAAATGATTTTTGAAATCTTTTGTCGTATTCATCAATGTATTAGTATCAGGTAAGGACACCCTACTAATACTTTAGTGTATTATACAACCTCTATATTGAGGACACTTGTTCTAGTCCCATACTAATACTTTAGTGTATTATACAACCTCTATATTGAGGACACTTGTTCTAGTCCCATACTAATACTTTAGTGTATTATACAACCTCTATATTGAGGACACTTATTCAATCCATACTAATACTTTAGTGTATTATACAATTTCTATATTTAGGTCAAAGCTCAATAGTCACCTGATATGCTAATACTTTGAATGTATTATAGAACCTCTATATTGAGGCTAAAATTGTGCTAAAGAAGTACTAATAAATTAATAGGCTTATTAATTATCACTTTGTTATTGAGGACATGTTGTGATGAAGTCCCATACTAATACTTATCAACGAGTATTATACAACCTCAATTGGATTTCAGACTCAATTTTTAGTCCCATACTAATACTTTAGTGTATTATAGCAACCTCTATGCTTGAGGACAACCAATTGTTTGTTAGTCCCAAACGGTTAGTAAACTTATAATGTATGAATTATTAACTTCTATATTGAGGACACTGTTCTTGGGCCCATACTAATACTTTAGTGTATTATAATAACAACTATATTGAGGACACTTTTCAAGTCCCATACTAATATAATAGTGTATTGTACAACCTATATATTGAGGACACTTGTTCTAGTCCCATACTAATTACTTTAGTGTATTATACAACCTCTATATTGAGGACACTTGCTCTAGTCCCAGACTAATAGAAAGTGTATTATACAACCTCTATATTGAGGACACTTGTTCAGTCCCAGTACTAAGGACAACCTCTATATTGAGGACACTTGTTCTAGTCCCATACTAATACTTTAGTGTATTATACAACCTCTATATTGAGGACACCTCTATTGATTCATCATACTCATTGTTAAGAGGCTTCTATTTCCTATAGTATGTTAGCGTCAAAGCTCAATAAAACACCTGATGATGCTGAACGTCTATATTGTGAATCTCATTAGTTCTAGTTTAGATGCTAAAACTTGATGCTAAAGAAGTACAATAAATATATTGAGCCTATTAATTATCACTTTATTACAGGGGCATTAGTGATGAACCCTCAACCGCAATATATTTATCAACGAGTTATTGATCGTACAAATACAATTGGATTTCAGACTCAATCTTTAGCACAAAGCATTGATCTAGTTTCCATAGCAACCAACAATGTATTATAGCTAACCTATACAAGGACATTGTTCTAGTGGTAGACAAACGGTTAGTAAACATTATAATTAATTATATTGAGGACTTTTGATAATAGTCTCATGTTCATTGGGCCCCTAGTGTATAATACAACCTGTTATTCATTGATTAATAACACTTGTTTTAGTCTCATACTAATACTTTAGTATACTATATAATACTCTATATTGAGGACACTTGTTCTAGTCTTCATACTAATACTTTAGTGTATATACAACCTCTATTATTAGGACACTTGTTCTAGTCTCATACTAATACTTTAGTGTAATTATACAACCTCTATATTGAGGACACTTGTTCTAGTCCCATACTAATACTTTAGTGTATTATACAACCTCTATATTGAGGACACTTGTTCTAGTCCCATACTAATACTTTAGTGTATTATACAACCTCTATATTGAGGACACTTGTTCTAGTCCCATACTAATACTTTAGTGTATTATACAACCTCTATATTGAGGACACTTGTTCTAGTCCCATACTAATACTTTAGTGTATTATACAACCTCTATATTGAGGACACTTGTTCTAGTCCCATACTAATACTTTAGTGTATTATACAACCTCTATATTGAGGACACTTGTTCTAGTCCCATACTAATACTTTAGTGTATTATACAACCTCTATATTGAGGACACTTGTTCTAGTCCCATACTAATACTTTAGTGTATTATACAACCTCTATATTGAGGACACTTGTTCTAGTCCCATACTAATACTTTAGTGTATTATACAACCTCTATATTGAGGACACTTGTTCTAGTCCCATACTAATACTTTAGTGTATTATACAACCTCTATATTGAGGACACTTGTTCTAGTCCCATACTAATACTTTAGTGTATATACAACCTCTATATTGAGGACACTTGTTCTAGTCCCATACTAATACTTTAGTGTATTATACAACCTCTATATTGAGGACACTTGTTCTAGTCCCATACTAATACTTTAGTGTATTATACAACCTCTATATTGAGGACACTTGTTCTAGTCCCATACTAATACTTTAGTGTACTATACAACCTCTATATTGAGGACACTTGTTCTAGTCCCATACTAATACTTTAGTGTATTATACAACCTCTATATTGAGGACACTTGTTCTAGTCCCATACTAATACTTTAGTGTATTATACAACCTCTATATTGAGGACACTTGTTCTAGTCCCATACTAATACTTTAGTGTATTATACAACCTCTATATTGAGGACACTTGTTCTAGTCCCATACTAATACTTTAGTGTATTATACAACCTCTATATTGAGGACACTTGTTCTAGTCCCATACTAATACTTTAGTGTATTATACAACCTCTATATTGAGGACACTTGTTCTAGTCCCATACTAATACTTTAGTGTATTATACAACCTCTATATTGAGGACACTTGTTCTAGTCCCATACTAATACTTTAGTGTATTATACAACCTCTATATTGAGGACACTTGTTCTAGTCCCATACTAATACTTTAGTGTATTATACAACCTCTATATTGAGGACACTTGTTCTAGTCCCATACTAATACTTTAGTGTATTATACAACCTCTATATTGAGGACACTTGTTCTAGTCCCATACTAATACTTTAGTGTATTATACAACCTCTATATTGAGGACACTTGTTCTAGTCCCATACTAATACTTTAGTGTATTATACAACCTCTATATTGAGGACACTTGTTCTAGTCCCATACTAATACTTTAGTGTATTATACAACCTCTATATTGAGGACACTTGTTCTAGTCCCATACTAATACTTTAGTGTATTATACAACCTCTATATTGAGGACACTTGTTCTAGTCCCATACTAATACTTTAGTGTATTATACAACCTCTATATTGAGGACACTTGTTCTAGTCCCATACTAATACTTTAGTGTATTATACAACCTCTATATTGAGGACACTTGTTCTAGTCCCATACTAATACTTTAGTGTATTATACAACCTCTATATTGAGGACACTTGTTCTAGTCCCATACTAATACTTTAGTGTATTATACAACCTCTATATTGAGGACACTTGTTCTAGTCCCATACTAATACTTTAGTGTATTATACAACCTCTATATTGAGGACACTTGTTCTAGTCCCATACTAATACTTTAGTGTATTATACAACCTCTATATTAAGGACACTTGTTCTAGTCCCATACTAATACTTTAGTGTATTATACAACCTCTATATTGAGGACACTTGTTCTAGTCCCATACTAATACTTTAGTGTATTATACAACCTCTATATTGAGGACACTTCTATACCAAGGACAGTGTCCCATAGTGTCTGCTGTAGTGAATGGTTACTTACCCAGCAGTTATATGTTGCAATGCTCCAAGTCAATGTACTGACATTAGCTGATGTTTTACTGGAATAAAGTGCATTGACTTGTAACAATTTACTACTGGATGATATCAGGATACCAACAGACTATAAATTATAGAAATATGGGATATAGGTTGCCATGGTAACTGACCATTAATCCATTTAAAATGGTGATAGGAATAACTCGATACATAGTTCCCATAAAGAAACTAATTATCCTATTAATAAACAGTAATTAATTAAACATTAATTAATAGGATTAACCCTTACATTACAGCATAGGATGTATTTTCTTGATTCCATGACTTACTAAAAGTGACTGCTAGTATTATAATTACGATACCTAAAAAAGACAGATTCCCATACCAGCAGTATGAGACTGAGACCTACTTTGTATTAAACAAAGCACAACATCAAGATAGGTTGTGATGTCATAGCTGTAGACATATGCATAAGCAATACCAGTAGAATATCTGAAAAGGAAATTCCATTTAAGATACTTAGATGTTAAGATGTTACCCAAATATTTCTAGCCAATATCCTCGTATACTGATTCCTCTAGTGTCAGTAGCTTGATATGTCCTCCATACTTGAGGTAATTTCATACAAACACTCAATAAAATCACACTATAACTCAGTATACGACTTATAAGTAGCAGTGGAGCAACCATGTTTCAACACGTTTCAGCCACACCCCCTAATTATGCAATTATTTTGATCATAATTTCTCTTTTTGCAATAAATAATAATTTAATTTATATTTAAATAATAAAACATTATTTTAAAAAAAGAATTTTGGAGTTATTTAAATTAAGTTTCTTCATTTTTCACGTGAGAATCAATAACTTCATCATCATCATGTGATTGGTCTTTCACTGATAATTTTAAAACCTAAAATATTATAAATATTATTATTATAAATAAACTATTAAACTCTATACCGGTAATGCACCAGCAGTAGCAGGTCTTGTCTCAATCTACAAAAAAATAGTAATTTTAATATGTTTACTTTATTTCTCTACCTTCTTTTTTGGTCGTGAAGATTCTGGATAAGCTGTGATCATTTCTGTCAATTCTGCATTTTTTCTCCATGAATCAACACAGTCACTAACTCGATACATTGGTTGTACTTTTTGTAATCTGTCTAGCATAGCCTGAAGTATGAAAATAGACGCATAAAACCTCTTAATAAATGCAATGGATGTATAAAGGATATGTGAGTTGTTTAATGGATACATACTTTGTTTTCTTTAGCAACTCTTTCTAATTCTCGTTGTCGTTGTAAATCATTTAAACTAAACAATTCAAACAATAGATAATTAACAACTACAATAGATAATTAGGTAATAACAACTATAATTGGTAATTAGGTAATTAACAACCACAATAGATAATTAAGTTTGTACCTGTGATGTTGGTAAGTATTCCAATGGTCCACGCTTCCTTTGGTGCTCATAATATGCTGCATTTTATGCAGCAATGTCATGTTATCTCTGTCTATTATCTGTGTTCGCTCCAACTCCATCTAATGGACAGATAGGAAGTATGAATGGACGGATGATTTAAGTAATGGATGGTTGGTTGAAGTAAGAGATAGATAATTAACATAAATGCATTAATACATTTTTCAATGGATCATACTTGTTGTTTTTTTTGTTTTTGAATTATGTGAGGATGAACAACTGGTGCCTTAGTGTCTACCATTGGTTTGGCACTCTTTAACTAAAAGAAAGATAAAGAAGGTAACAGTTTAAAGATAATAGACTTACTCTTCTCTTGTGTTCTTGATAATACGCCTCATCCCAGCGTTTTTGTAATAGTTTATTGCCACAAGGTAATGTTGGTTGGTAAGAACGATGACTCATTACAAGAAACCTTTCTGATTCCCTCCTTTGTTAAGTGTCTTTCAAGTTTCCTCGAGGCGATTTATAGTTGTATTGTTGCTATGACGACGGGCTACGCTTTGCAATCCCGCCCACGCACACCCCCCCTCCGTTAAAATTTTATCTCCGAGGGTACGCATTATTCGAAGAAAATAAAGAGTTATTAAAAACATTCAAGTGCTTTAAGTTTCTCTAACTCTAACAAAATGCAGAGGAAACATAAAGCGTCATCTTATCAACCTCTCACTCCAGCAAATAATATGATACTTAAGAAAAAATGGGATCAAACACGATTTGATATGCACCGCAACAAGGTGACATCACTGTACATAATGACACTATATAAAATATAATCCCTTTTAGAAACTCTGTATTTAACTATCTTTATGCTTATGTTTACACTATAAATATAATATTGTATTGTTCCAGTATCTATTCATGTACTATTAAATTCCACATAAACTCTTTGGTAGGTACGTGAAGCTAAAGCTATGATTGATAACAAACCTCCAGCTACATACATGCATCTCCACCTCAATTTAAAGAAATTACAAATGGAGGAAGAACGTCGAGCAACTATAGAGCGCGACAACCAAATCCTACTGGAGAAAATGTCCCATATTATGAGAACTAAAGGACAAGTTGATAACACTAATGATTATACTCAAAGAAGGTCAGCATAATATAAGATAAGTACATGTATTAAAACTATGTTACAATAGAAGAAAATAGTTGTTTGTATGATCTGAAATATTATTGTTTTTATATTAAAATATTACTATATTCTATTATAATGTAGAAGGCAATGTTTGTAGTTTCATTAAATATACTAATATTTTTATAATGTTCTTTTATTTTTAACTCTTTATTTTTATAGTTTGAATAAAACTAGACGTCAACGTGATTTGTTGCGAGTCACACATGAAAATCAAGCCATCCTAAAGCGTATTCAAAGCAAAGAACCACATTACAATCATTTTCAATGGCTCGATCAATGGCATATTAATAGAGGATACATGTCTAATATATCAAAATATCCACATTCTTGGATGACTAAAGAAAAGGTATTTTTCTCAAGTTATGTCAACTCATTCCATATTTTACTGCAGGTCAAGAGTAATCAAGTCAAACCTATGAACTCAGCTAGTTCTAGAAAGAACAGTTATAATCTGCCCCATTGATTAGGCAATCAAGTTAAAAGATTAACAAATATGAACTAAAATAACAATTAATGACTTATTAATAATAATTATTATAATATGAAAGTCGCGTGGTTTTGACCAATCAGAATTCAGTATGCGCGTGTAATAATAAGGCGGTTTTGTTAACAGCTGCTAGAGAAATGAAATAAAAATAATTTTTGTGGCTGTTATTGCTACGTTAGTATGTCTTCAGTGAGTTGTAAATAAAGTGTTTTAACAATAAAAATATTAAAAAATTGTTATCTCTTGTAGTTAGAGGATATTCTTGCTACCGTTGATGATGACAATATCTACGATCTCATAAAAAATGCTTTAAAAAAGTGCTGTTCAGTAGATTCCTCTACTAAATGTACCAAAAAATGTTTTACTGTTTTACGCAAGAAAACAATAGAGGTTTAACGGTGATAGACATTCATTGATTGTTATCTTGTGTGTAGGCGTTAAATGGTAAACATTTGGATCATTTTCTCATAATGTTGGATACATTACGTCAATTTGCGACACCAGCTGTTGTAAATTTTAAAAAATTTCTAACATTTGGGCTCTCAAAAATGATAAGTTTTATAAATTAAATATATATTACAATCAATGACCTTACTTTACATGTTAGAATGCATGGAGAAGTTAAAAACAATGCCTGAAACTACACTGAACTGGTCGTCAGCAATAGAAGAATTTGTTAATGTTGTAGGGGTAAGAATGTACGTATTTCCTTAATAATTAATACTAAATTAAATGTATTAGGAGATTGGGTTATACTCAAAGACTGCCAGTAATAGTGTGAGCTGTTTAATACCATCATTTATTAACTCCTTAGCTACTATGTCTTCAGTGGATATATTAAAAATTCGTATTGAGGTAATTGTCTTCGTTAGTTGATATGATTATTAATTATAGATTGCTCGAGTGCTGAATGATTTATTGAAGATCTATCCAGTCCAGAAGAAAGCAACATTATTGAAACAGAAAAACATTATTGATGATATGTTAGTATTATCATTAAAATAGTTAATAATTATTATATTTATTAGATGTTGTATTGGTGATTGTATTCATGAAGCTGGAGGTATGACTGATGATGTCATTATTTGTAATGATGATGTAATGTATGTATGTAATGTTTTAGATTTTGAATTTCAAGGTAGCTTATTGGAATGTGTGTTTCGTCTTACTGACATTGAACATCGCGAGAGATTTGCCTCAAAATGGTTTGGTAAATTTAATTTATCAGATCAATGTTTAAGTTTAAGAGAGGAACACTTTGATGTGGTAAGATCCCTAATAATTATATTAATTACTTATTAATTGTTTTGTGTCAGGACTCAAGATATTTCCTCAATAATTTAAATAATGCTTGTGGAATAAATCGAAGGTATGCCCCTGTAATAATAACTTTATTATTAATTTATTATAATAGTGTCTATTCATTGATATGTAGTCAAGTATTTGTTGGAGCTCAAAAGGTATTAATTTTAGTTATTAATAAAAGGAGTGTACCCCTTGTTAATTATCAATTAATTTCTAGTTATCCTGTCCATCAGAAATGAATGATTTTTGGATTGATTTTAATATCGGGAGTCGATGTATTTCGTTCTTTGCTGAAGACTCAGACTCACATCTTGAGTCTGGGAACATATGGGAATGTGTCTATATCAAACGAGAAGAAGTCAAGACATGGAAGCTTGAAGGTACAAGATCATATGACTATCATGTGATATAATACAACTTATCATGTGACTTCTTGGCATAACTTAAATCTTTTTTTTTCGATATTAATTTTATTATTCTCAAAATTTTATTTTTTTTGTCAAGATCATACTGGTGTTCTCAGTGTTGAATTGTATGAAGTGTTACCTTTGCCATGGTCAACTCAAAGTTCTTGTAATGTTTTGTTCTACTTGTCCTCAATGGATCACATCAATGATGCTATGAATAAAACTATAGGTTATGAGAAAAGAATGACTACTTCACAGACTGTACTAAAAGGAAAAGTTAAACAGTCTATTGTATGTGCTCCAGTTAGAATATCACTTCATTCAACAGTGGTTAGTATGATATATAGTATAGAACTGTTTTATTTGATGAATTCAGATACAACCTGAAGAAGATGATATATCTCCCATATTTCCAAATAGTCAGACTCAAATTGTGGTAAGTTGGAACTTTCTGGAACTGTTAATCATAGTATCTGATCATGCATATATTATACTAGTCTGTCTTTTATTATCTTAGAATCCTCAAGTTGGTTCCCAAGAACTGACCACACCCCCTCATCAAAACAATCCCTTTAGCTACTCCTCAAACATCTACTCCTAAAGATCTTGCCGTCTCAAGGGTTAACAAAAAAAAATGTGAGAGGTACCCATAATAAGGTAATATTAGAGTATATATGGTATCTTAACGTTCTTCTCAGATATCTAATAGTACTTTATCATTTACTGATTGTCATGTTAATAAGTCTTCTGTTTGTGAGGGTAATTCATTGATATCCCCTGCTATTAAATCAATTAATAAATCATTAAATAAAACACCAAAGCCAGTAAGTGTTAACTGCAATATTAGTGCTGTGTAAAGTATGCTTCTTTTAGACTAAATGTCAACTTCATTTTGAGTCAAAGTCTATCAATAAGTCGGACTATACTAGTAATTGCTCTTCTAAAGAGGAGATGGTTCTTGAAGAAGATCTCACTAAACAAAAGCTTGATACTAGTAGAGTGAAGAAAAGTTCTCAACAGAAGAGAAAATTGAGCAAAAATGATAACGATGATTTCCAATGTCATAAGAAAAGAAAGAGTGACTCCTCAGAAGATGAGATGTCTTCTAGAAAAAGACCAAAGTCGTCACAAAAATCAAGTGTTGATCAATTCAAATCAGTTTATGATTATCCTAAGGTAATCACAAATCAAAAACATTGTTTTCTCCCTCATCTTCACTCTCCTTGCTGTAATAACTGAGCACTATAGAACCATTTCTATGGTGCCCAATGGTATTTGTTCAAGCACCATTGAGTACCATATAAGCATTTTATTACATTGTCATCATTAGTCTCCCTTCTTTTTTTACCTTTTAGAGCCCAAGTGTGGTTGGAGGTACTATTAAGAAGACAAGGGCTAGCATTACTACTCAAAATGACCACAATACATCTTTACTTAGAACTAGAGGCAAACAAGCCATTAATAATAGTGTATCTTTTATTGAAGAGTCTCAACCTTTACAACTAGAGAATGTGAACATCACTAGTGTCATAGTACCTGCAGTAGTGGACAGTCCTTTTAAGGAGGAAAATGATATCTGAGAATACAATAGAAGAAATAATGGAATCTGAAGTGGAAAAGATAGATAAACTTGAAGACCACCATATTGTCACTGAAGTTGATGAACCTGATGGTTATCAGAATACACCTGGAACAACAGATCATGTAATGTCGCCTTATATTGAAGGAGATAATGAAGAAGAGGAGCTTGAGACATCAGTAAGAGATGACGAGGTTGTACTTAGCGATAGCGATAGTGATATTACTTGGAAACCAACTGTTAAAAAGTCACCAAAACTAGTGACGAATCGTAAAGTTCATTTCAGAGAAGACAAGGTATCCTTAAAATAGCTATGATGATATTTTATAAATTTTATAGATTTTAAGAAGTGATATAGCTTTACTAAGTAACAGTACTACTCCAGAACTGGCTCTTATATCTGCTACGGATGAAGGTGTTACATAGACATTTATTAGTTCTTTGATAACATTATTATTAGGTAATAATGCAGGGTCTTCCCCTCCATTATCTGTCTGTTCATCATCACTACATTCTAGTCAGATTGGTCCTGATACAAATATAGTGTCTAGTTTTCAACAGATGTGTTCAGTGAGTTTCCATTCACCAGTTAATGTGTCTCATTTATTCATACATCAATCCATTCATTTGTCCATCTTTCCAGGCCCTATGTCAAAAGAAATCAATTTCTGAGACCCCCAAAAAGAAATCAATAACAAAAAAGAGAAACAAACTTGACTCATGTCCTGACAAAGGTACATACTGCATTGAAGTGTGCTATCTATGCTGCACTCATTAGATGCTCCTATTAAGAAATCACACTCAACACCATTAGCTACTAGTATTAGTAGTACTGTGACATCATTTGAAGAAGAGTTACAACGTTACTGTGATATGGCTGTCAATGGATTGGATAATATATCCAAGTTATCTGTAAATAGTTCTTACTGATAAAGACATTGCTATATATTGATATTATAGGTTGCACTAGAGGAAGTTAGAGAAGAAAGATGTCGACAAGAAGTAATGTTAGTTTTTGAGAGTGAGAGATAACACTGCATTTTGTGTCTCCTTTTCTCTAGTTATCGCAGTGTTTGCTCAATGTACGACAAGTTATTTGAAGATCTTGACAAGAAAACCTTACAAGCTACTAAAAGTAAACAAGTAAAAATGTCAAACTTTAGCTAAAGATGGTCAGAAACTGCGGCAAACAATCTTAAAAGAAGCTGTGAGTTATATCTTTGATAATGCCTTGATGTTTAAGTTTTCTCATTCTAGCAACAACGAGAGATACAGGAAACAAAGAAAACTCTTAACTCTTTACTTCTTTACTGTAATATGTTATAAGGATCATCACCTTCTCTCTCATAATATAAATTATTTGTTTATATTCCTTCAGTTATACAAATCATTTATTGATATTAAATATATTTGTATTTATTGTAAGTGTATTTATTGCAATATTGATCCTCAGAAACCTGTGTTATTGAGCTCAGAAGTTATAATATATAACAATGTTTTGTTAAATATTAAAAATTGTTTTCTTAGTGCGGCAAACAATCTTAAAATGCCTTGATTTGAAAAACAGTTGACTTTGAAAAATCAACTAAAACCAGTTCTTCCCAATAAATGATTTAAATCAAGTTATAATATTATTTTTAAAAAACAAAAAAAAACCTTGTGTGTTGCCCAAACGATTCCTACTCGCTCACCCACTCAGGCTTCCACTTAGGCTCCAGGATTCCCTGCTATTGCTAGCTGGGACCGCCACCTGGCTTGGTAACCCTCGTCTTCGCGAGGTAATCCTGGCTGGAGCGTCGCCCTAACTTAAAACCAGCCGTACGGGATTCCAGCTCTTAGGGAATGTCGCATTCAGGAACCGGGAACCACAAATACACCAGCCTCATCTCGTTTTAAAGGGAGACTACCAGCCCTATCCTAGTCGGCCTTTCGGATACTCCGTAGAGTATGCTGGTAACCATCTCAGAGGTCTGATGCATTGCGGAACGCTGGCCCACAACACACTGGCACTCATGACTGTTTTGGTTTCCTTTTATATGTACGTAAGATTTTGTCTTCATGCTCTTGTGGGGCGCGATTGTGCCGGTCATGAATCTCATTAACGATAACCATGAAGTGATTACCAGCATCGATAAACTGTTAAAATACTTTCGTATTGAGATGCTTTGGCCCACATCTGTCCTACATGATCCTGTACAATAATGCCTTTTATTTCACTAGTACATGTATATGTATAGGATAATTAATGTATTTAACATTTTACAACTTTAACAACATCTCTGAGCACAACCAATTACTCTACTTAACAAATTTGTGTAATTCATTACCTATGATTTTTGACCATTTTTAAAAAAAATGGAAAATTAAATAATTACTAAATTTAGATCACTACAATAATAATAATAAATACATGATATTGATTTACTGAAAGAAAATAATGCTAAAATAAATATTATTATTATTATTATTTTTGTTTAATGACCTCTAAGACTTGCTCACAATAACGTTGAGTGCTTTCCCAAAGCATATCAACTTCCTTTTTAATTACGTCCACAAAATCTTTGTCAGTGATGTTCTTTAAATTTATTAAGACATTGCAATACCCGCCATAAATGCCTGTCTCAAGACTGCGAGCAGAAACCTGTACAACGATTATATCATCATGACATCATTATGACTCACCTGTAAGTCTGACATCGTCTGCATGTTACCATGCTTTGATAAAACGAGAAGGTGTGGCCAACAATTGTGAGCTTTTTTCATTAAATTCAAAGGTACTTGAACAGCTTCCTGTAATCCAATTTGCATAGCTTCCTGACGTCTATAATTATATTATAATTAATAATTAATTACAAGGAGCTTTACTTTTGTTTTTCCTCAGATGTTTCATGAGGTAACTTTAATGCTTCCTATAAGATATTGTCATTATAGGAAACTATTATATATATTTACCATATAACTTGTAAAGGCTTCACTGTCAGCATCAATAGCTGGCAATAGTTCTTGTGTTGTAGTATATAAAGTTGGTATTGTTTCACGCATTATGGAGTCCACAGATTCATATTGTCTTTTACCGTACGTCATTAAACCAACCTACATAAGAGAACATCCATAAGATCAATGACACATCTATTATTAGTATTGTTGATCCATTAAATATATTATATATCCATTCTACTATTGTTAATCCTATTATTCATCCATTATTAGTTATGCATCCATAAATTAATAAACATACAAATGGACAAGCATCAATTTAAAATTATTTATTTATTAATTGTATCATATATCCATATTAGAGTATTCATCCATCAAACAGATCATTCATCCATATCAAGAACTATTCATCCTAACATACCATAGTTGCTAAACTAGTACCAATAGCAGCAACACAGGCACTAGCAGATCCACCCCCTGGAGTAGGGGTACGTGCACCCAATGATTCCACAAACTGCCGTACAGTTGACCTCACTAAAGGACCATCAGTATTACTTTTAATTCGATATCTGTAAGTAAAACCCTGTAAATTAATTACTAATTAACAATTATATATATCTCACTCTATTATTTTATGCTGAGGATTAAAATACGATAGTGAACTTAACCCCAAAACGTTGAACAGCCAGTAACACCTTCTGTTCCTCTGAAAGAATGAACAAATTTTCTTTTTTAATATAATATTCTGCAGTCATAAGTATTGCCTAGTAAAAAAATATATTAAATACTGTATAATAAGTTTAACATACGTTAATGGCACTAGACCAACTATCTCTGACCCCACTACAGCAATTTTGAGACTCTCAGCATCTTTGACACATTCCTCAAATGCAACATGCATGGGGTGGTCTGATAGTCTGTTAAATTGATGGAAACTTGTGCAATATTGCAGTCGTCTAAATACCAACCAATAGCTTTAACAGCCTTTAAAAGACCAGGCTATAAGTGTGTACATGATACAAGTAAAATTATTGTCAAACTATACTTTATCTGGTCCTCTCCCTTGTTCTCTAATATCAAGAGCTATTCGATGAGCTTGTTGTTTCGTTCCCAATATATTGACATTGTAAGCTATGAGAAAAGGGCGAGCACCAGTCGCAGTAGCACCCCAAGAAGGGATGAATTCCGCCGGTCCGTAATCAGGGACCCATTCAGGTTTCATAATCTTCAAAAAAATATATACAAATATTTATAATACTTTTAGTATAAAATGACCTTTTCTTTTAACCCTTCATATTCTCCAGCTCTTATCTGTTGTAACATCTTCCCGGTGCTCTTGTTCACTAGATTGTTCATACAAATATATTGGAACATTTAGCTCTTTAGCAAGTCTTGAACCAAACTCTTTAGAACATTGTATGCAATCAGCCACACTAGCACCAGATACTGGAATAAATGGGCATACATCTAATGCCCCCATACGTGGATGAGCCCCTGTAACAAAATAAATAATTAAAACAATTAGGAAACCTGAATATTATATATAAATAATAGATAAGAAAATACATTTACATGTAATATATAATACCTTCATGTTTCGTCATGTCAATTAATGAATATGCTACTCTCGCAGCATTTAATGCTCCTTCTACTACAGACTTGATATCACCCACAAATGTATAAACAGTTCTATATGAGAGAAAGCATTAATAACATTTATTGGTAACTCTACCTGTTAGTAGAAGAGCCTGGGTCGACATCAAGTAAAGTACATCCTTCAGTGTGTTGTATTGCAGTAGATATAGCATCAATAATATTTTTATTTCGACCTTCTGAGAAATTTGGAACACATTCAATGACACAACTACTACCAGTAGCCATTATAATAGCACGTGTTAATTAAAAATAAGGGAGGGACTTCCTCTTTTTCTTTAATAATTGGTTATCGACTTTATTGCTATCATGTCTCATTATAAAGGTAATCATCCAGCTGTTTATGTATCCATTTTAGTACTATATGTCCATTTGAATAAGCTATTAAATACTCTATGTCCATTTTATTAATAATTTGATCCATTGTAGTTCGTGTCAAATGGGGAAAGGAGAAATATGATGGTGTCGATCTAAATACAGCAGAATCACCAATGACATTTAAAATGCAAACTCTTCTCTTTAACTGGTACTCTACAATAATTATTACAATTTTATTATTTTATTATCTGTTAATTATATAGGGGTCCCTCCCGATCGTCAAAAAGTCATGATAGGTGGTGTTACTATTGGCAACGAAGACTGGAGTAAAGCGACAAATAAAATAAAACAAGTATTGTTGTTTAATTATAATAATTTTTAAGGTCATTTTAGAATTGTATATTTATGTTAATGGGATCTGCTGAGGAACTACCTATTGAACCGAAAGAGCGTCCAAAATTTATTGAAGATATGACAGAAGAAGAAGCAGCATCAGCAGTAAGTAGAAATATGTTCCCATTTGTATACTCATTAAATGGACAGTCCACTTCAAAGGTTTTTTTGTAGTTAGATTTACCTAATGGACTCCGTAACCTTGGTAACACCTGTTATATGAATGCCACAGTACAATGTTTAAGAGCTGTACCAGAACTTAAAGAACAGCTTGATGAGTAAGACCTTTTAATTAAGTTGTCATAAGTATTATTAATTTGTTATTAGTTTTACAATTATAGGGAGCAGTAGCGATATGCCTCATACCGCACAACAGTTAGCATCTCGTCTAAGCATTTTGTTTTCAGTTCTTGAGAAAGGAGACTCAGGAGTTACTCTCATCATGTTTTTAGAGGTAATCTTACTCCTTTATCTCATTGACATCTCCATCTTTGTTTTTCCCCCCTTCATAAGAGCTTACATGATGTTGTACCACATTTGGAGAGAGAGATCAGCGTACTGGTATGTTTCATCAACAAGATGCCCACGAGTGTTGGTCAGCAGTTGTATCTAACTTAGCATTAGCTCTTGAAGTACAGGTACATATAATGATAGTTGTTAATAATTCACTATACATTAACAGAAAGGAGCGAGTGATGGAGCTACTCCTGCTGGAAAGGATAGCTTTATGAGACAGTATTTTCGGTATATAATATTTGTTTATTGATTTTATTACTTGCTCTTAGGAGTTGAGTTCAAGACAACATATAAATGTTTAGAAAGTGAAGATGAGATGGAAACCACAGAAAATAGAGAAAGCATTTCAAGTATCATGTTTTATTGAGCAAGAAGTTAAATACTTACATACTGGAATACTAAAGGTGCGTCCATTATAACAGTTTATACATCTATATATCATCCATTCGTCTATTAGGGATTACAAGGTACATTAGAGAAACAATCTGTTTCTTTAGGAAGAGATACTTTGTATCAAAAAAACTCAAAAATATCACGACTACCAGCGTATCTTACAATACAATATGTTAGATTCTTTTATGGAAGATCAGGAGAATCTGAAGAGAATGTGTCAAAGAAAATATTAAAAGTATATCCCGCCCACTCATTATAGTTATTAATTGTCTTCTTTTCTCTAGGATGTCAAGTTTCCTTTGTCACTGGACATGTTTGAATTTTGTGAAAATGAACTTCAAAAAAAATTATTACCTGTTCGAGGAAAAAATTTTAAAGACATAGAAGATCAGAAAATGGTCAGTATTTTTTTTTCTCAAAAATCATGCATCCATATGTTAAAGTATTGATCAATCCTTTCATTTGTTGTGTCCATTCATCTACCATCCATTTATCTGTGTATTAGGCACTCCAAGCTAAGAGAATAGCTGAGGGACCAGCAGCTGTCAAGCAACAACAACAACAATTACCAGTCAAATATGAATCTTATAGCTTTTCTGATGGTTTAGTACAATTAGCCAATCAGATTTTACAATGACATCATCATAATTAAGATCCTGGAAGTAACAATAGTGGATATTATGATTTAATTGCTGTCTTGACTCATCAAGGGCGGAGCTCATCTTCTGGGCATTATATAGGATGGGTTAAACGAAAACAAGGTACTCTAATTAATAGGTGTGGTCTAATGATATTTTTATTTCAGGTGAATGGTTTAAATATGATGATGATGATGTTTCCATGGTAACTGATGATGAAATCAAAAAATTATCAGGCGGAGGTATAATCAATACATCATTATTACATCATAGATCACATGACATTCACAGGTGACTGGCAACACAGCATATATTGTTATATGCCCCAAGAAGATGGAAATACTGCCTTCATCTAACAGTTAATTAACGAGGGTGTGGTCATATCCAATGTTGATTATAGTTGTATAAAAAGGATGTTTTTCCCTTCAATTTTGGATCATATGTACCTATAGTACAATTAAAAATAGGTGTGTCATAATGGATTTAGATTGGGTGTGCCATATACCATGTTTTAAAATAATATTTAGTAGGTGTGTCATCATGTAATGTTGTAATTAATAGTAGGTGTGGTCTTCATGTATGCATGGTATGTTTAATTAATAGTGGGCGTGTCACTGTGTGACATGTACAGTTTAATTAATAGCAATACACACCCACTATTAATTACATACAAATACACATGACACACCTACTATTAATTTAAAATTAAAAAAATATACATGATGACACACCTACTAACACATATAATGTAATTTATGTGTACCACCCACCTATAAATGTAAATAATACACATTATGACACACCTACTAGTGGGTGTGTCACTATAATAAATGTACATATATTCCCTTACCTGGTCCAGGTTGATCAAGATGACTCGCCAATTCCTTCCATCTACTACTAGTACTTTTAAACACAGCTCCACTAACTAACTGCTTGTCCTTTTCACATTGGACCACCTCATAATGGCCGGGACCAGGTGGTGGTGGGTAAGGGAGGGAGAGGTATAGCAGGAGCAGAGATACAGAGATAATGTTTTTTGTCTATTATATTGCCGAGGTTCTGATAAGTCTTGAGATATAGAATAGTCTGCAGGACCTGGTCTGTGTTCATGAGACATCACAACATGTCGTTGTGTCTTTGATAAAAAGTTAGCTTGTTGAAAACAAGGAGTACGATAAATTAGATGATCTGATGGATTGTACTTAGCAGGGCCTGGATTATATGACAATTTGATAACAGTAGACTGTCTCGTTTTGTTTTGCTCTTAAAAGCTGCTTCACCTGTTATGTAACGATTTTGACCAGTTTGGGAAGTTGGATATTGTATGTATTGGGGCTGGACCTCTGTTGTGGGGTGGGTGGAGCTTACTAATCACAGACTGTTGAAAATTCCTTTAGAGAAATAATAAGATTACAACTTTAATTCCACTTACCTACTAACTGTTGGAACGATTAAAATCAACATGTCCTGTAGGTAACTGTGGATTGTAGCTACCTGGTCCCAAACTTTTACTTCGAATGTGTGAAAATCTTTTTGTTTTTAGAAGCAAATCCTCCAGTACCTCTCTAGGGACACATTGAGTATGATGAAATGCACAGTGTATAAATAGATGCATGATTTAACAGTAGAACATTATGCATATAACATTTTACCACACTACCTTTTTGATAATGATTCCTGTGGAACTGTCACAGTAGATGTTGGATGTGTTCATGTAACTGGCTGGTCCAGGATTACATCATCACACATTGTGATAATTCTGGGGAAACGAAACAGAGCAGCTGTTTAAATCCTAAATCTTCTTTAAATGCAGTAAAAAATGTCTGATATTTGCTGGACAATAGATGCATCTGAACCGAAGGAGCCAGGCTCTGACTTGTTGCTAAAGAATGATTTAGTTTTATAGTAACTTTTACAAGACTACCTTTATATAATCTTCGCGCGTAGAGAATGATTTCTTGTCTTCATTTGTACTTGTCGCTATAGACTGGACTAGTGAGGCAGGAGTAGCTTGTCTGATACTGCACGACTCTCTGGAGGGTTAGACATTTTGTTTCTGAAGTACTGTTGTCATAGCAATAATAAATCACGTGCGCATCACGTGGTCTAAATTTGTAAAAGTGAGGTTGGTTTAGCTGTTTTTCTTCAGAGCTGTTTTCTGCAGAACAATCTTAATTTAAAGGAAAAGTAATTATATAATATACCTAATTAGTTGTGTTAATTATTTAAGTGTGTGTTTACTTAATTCATTGTTTTATTACCATAGATGGCTGATGGAACAGCTGATGGAGGAGTAAAGAAAGAGGATGCCCCTGTTAATCCTGGAATTGAAGGACCCAATGCAATGTACGTCAAATTAATTGCTTCTGATGGTCATGAATTTATTTATTAACGTGATCACGCCTCACTTCGGGTACAATTAAAGCACTGTTGAGTGGACCAGGTATGTTGTTGCCATGGTAACAATGATGTTCAACTATCATTAGGTCAGTTTGAAGAATCTGAAAGTAATGAAGTCCGTTTTAGAGAGATTCCGTAAGTCACATGACAGATGACATGATCTAAAGTCATTTTATCATTGCTAGGTCTCACATTTTGGCTAAAGTGTGTCAATATTTCACGTATAAAGTACGATATACAAATAGCAGTACTGAAATACCAGAGTTCCCTATTGCTCGTGAAATAGCACTGGAGCTTCTGATGGCAGCTAACTTTTCTGGATTGTTAGACCACACCTCTACCACACCCACTAATAATAACAGTACTGTTTGTTCTATCTAATTATATGAGGGGCACCTTTTATTGTGTTGTGTGTACGTATTTAGATTTTATGTTACTGTTGAAAGAATATTTCATTAATTCTGAATTATTGAAATTATTTTTATTTACCAATTGTTGTGTTGCAGATGTACTAAATCTGATTGTCGTTATTGTACCATAAGTTTGAGGATATCGTCCAGCTGCATAACGAGAGGGGGCTCCCCTTGATAACTCGTTTTATTAGTTTCTTTCCACTGAATGTAGAGGGACCGTGATATTGGAAACCTATATAATGTATGCATAGGAATAAAATGGATACATGATTGTATAATAGATCATAGTAGTATAATAAATGGACACATGGTTGTATAATATGATCCATAGTAGTATAATAAATGGACACATGGTTGTATAATAGATCCATAGTAGTATAATAAATGGACACATGGTTGTATAATAGATCCATAGTAGTATAATAAATGGACATACTATTCTTGCACTAATGACTGTAAGGTCAGGTTGGTCTTCTGGCTTTTTATGAGATGGGGCGTGGTTAACACCGAGGTTTATGAACTGTAGTTGCCTTAACAACAGGATGAAGAGGAGATGGGTGGTGGTCTAGTGGGTGTGTCCTGTAAAGGCTACAAATGATATTAAAATTAATACTAAATTATATCATTAATCTTACATGCTATGATATACTGGTATTTTTACTTGAGAACTGTCTGTACGATATACTGATGCAGATTTACTGCGAGATAATAATCGTCCTGATTTTTTTTTAATTTGATGAGTAGGTGGAGATGAGACATCCCCTCGTACTTTGCCAGACATCGGAGAGCTGATATCTGATACAAGGTTATGTTCAGACTGAGGCCTGAAGTTCACAATCTTCTACGATAGTTTCTGATTTTTTGGGAGATTTTGGTGTGGATGGTATGAAGGTCCTGAATGTCTCATAATAATATCCTAAAAAATAAATTATTTATAATGATATTAATGATAGGAACATACTCTATATAACTGTCGTCGATATTCTTCAACTGTAAGTTGAACGTTGTCATCAAGTACAGGAACTATTTCACATCCAATGACTGGCTCCTGTCGGAATCGTGAAATCTAATAGACAGATGTTGTTATAATGGAGTTAATGAGAGAGAGAATACTAACTTGGATAAATAGGTTGTACTAGACATTGTTCCAGCTGATAACCTTTTGTCAGGATTAACTGAAGTAATTGTTTAAGTAAGTCCATACAATATCATCAGCTTGTGGGAGTAAATCAGCTATATTTCTATGTCTCCTGTAAACGTTAGTCAACTATTAGACATGTTAATTCTGTACTTACCGTTGGATGATCTGATCAAGGATTGCGTGAGCATAACATGATTTTATAGATTCAACATCTTGTTTTGAAGGAGGTGGGAGAGTCATCATAATTCGATCTAACTGATTTATCGTAGAAGTCCCAGGATACAGTGTTTACCTGCAGTATAATACAAACAACTAATGCAATTTATGGTAGTCATGTCTGGAACCACTGTCCTTTGAAACATGTTTATACATGTTTTTGTATTAGCAAACACAACACATCAAAGGTTATTATATTATACTCCATACAGCTATCATTTCTGCCAGAATACAGCCCATGACCACATGTCGACACCAAAAGTATAACGTCTCGAACCTAATAGGATTTCAGGACTACGATACCATCTTGTAGCAACATAATCTGTCATAGCAGGATTGATTTCAGTGAGACCATCTGTTTGAGGTTCAGTAGTTGCTAAAGAACGTGCTAGCCCAAAGTCAGCAAGCTATAATAATTTTAACAATGAAAATAATAATAGTTTTATTTCATATCTTACTTAATAATAACATTCTGAATTAATTAATAGTTACTTGGTTTTAAAATCACGATGAATGACATTACCGGAATGTATATATTTTAGAACACGACATAATGACTTGTAATATATTGTATATGAATTGGCTGGAGTATTTTGCCTTTAATAACAGCATGAAGATCAGTATTATTAATAAATTTCTATTATAAATTATGATTCTACACATGTACAAAATAAAGGATTATATTGTAATGCATTTGGTTCATTTACTAGTGTATTTTTGTTGATATAATATTAGTGGGTGTGGCTTCAACTCACCCAGAAACTCAAATACTAAATATATATCTTTATCAGTTGGCGGATCTTATTACATTGATTAATTGAATGACGTGGGATGGTTAGAAAATGCCTGTAGAAATAATATCTCTCGAATGTTCTCTGAGCATCTGTAGGATTTGCAAAAGCATCAAATATTTTCTTCAATGCCACAATCCAAATCTCCAGTTCGACGGTCCACACTCTTCCATACAATACCATAAGCCTATGAACAACTTATCATGAATAAATACATATATTCTTAGACATACATCCTTTTCCAATACGTCTTAATATCGTATTTAGCAAGAACATGTTTGTCCAAATCTGTGCTCATCTTGAATTCAGTGAGCTTACGTTGTTATGACAACGCTTAACCACAACCCACTATAATCAACATATTTAATCAACAATGGGTGTGGTTAACCACGTGCTACTATGACATAGTTATTATACAATAGTCTATAATCCCTGTCTGTTGGTCGTAGACTAGAGTCGCGTTGTCTGTCGGTGTCCCTTTCATGTCTACTGGGATTGTTCTCGGAAGACAGAAGACTACACATATCAGTCACCACTGTGTATACAGAGCCGGACGCTCGACATATTGCTCGAACAGTGTGGTGTCTGTCTTTCTATCAGCAAGACTCGTCCGCATTATTCTCCTTTCTAGACAAGTCACAGGCTTCTCTGATGATACTTTGTGAGAGAGAACAGATTAATGTCATAGATAGTAATTGTATAATGAAAAAGAATATTATTTAAATAAATAAACATTAATGGAATATTACTTTAAATATATTTACAATGTTGATTAAGGACTATTTTGAAATGTAAGTTATATTCTTAGGAATTTTAAATATGTTTATATATTTTTTAATTATAATAATTGACTTTTAATGTCTGTCCATTCATCCATTTATTAATTCATTTGTCCATCTATTTAATCATTCATTCATCCATCCATTCATTCATTTATCAATCCATTAATAGATATGGCTCAAGATACAATAGTTAATTCATCGTCAGCTGGAGCCACCCCCATAATCTTACAGCAACAGGTTTCTCTCCAATATCACCTTAATATCACAGACTAAGCCTCAGGTACATTACATCATTATGACATCTTCATTATCATGGCATTACAGATATCCAGTATGTGCAGTACAAGGAGGATCTCTTATTTATTCTCCATTAATGGGACAACCCTTGTTTCCATGGCGACCATTCTCAGCTATGACTTCACCTACAACACCAGTATCGGGTAATCATATTAATTACAATTTATAAATTATAGGACCTAATGATAGTAACCTTTATAGTGGCCCTGAGGCATGTTTTTTACCAGACAGTGTATACATTATGTCTGTTTAGACATTGCATTATCAAAGCTGTTTACTTAAATGTCTATTACTATACAGCACATCATTATGTCTCACTGTCTGTAATTGAATTGTGTGTAAAAAACATTCCTTATCAATTTATTGTGACACTGTCTGAATGGTATCTCTTATCATATTAATAGTAGACATGTGCTAATTCACTTTGTTCTGGTCAATGGTAATTCTAACATAGTTAGAGTAAGGGAAGCATGACTTTGACACTATATGGATTTTACCCAAACCTCAGCTATCCAATATTTGTAGATATGCACGGATTCACTTTTCTAGTAAATATAATAACAAAGACTTCTCTCTCTAATAATGATTTAGTCTGTAGAATTTCATAGTTTTATGTCTGGGAGAGTCCCCATACATAACTATGTTATGATTTCACATTGTGCTTTTTCAATAGCATTAGACAATATCTTAGACAATACTACATTATGTAATAATATGCTAATATATGAGGGATTACCTCATTGTTATCTAATACATGTAGTTCGAGTACATTAGTGCTATAGTAACCTTTTCTTAAGAACAGTGTGATTATGTACTTTAAGGAAATTAATAGCTATCACTTTGTATTCCTAGATCATTGACAAAGCACATTTATATGTATCATTTTCATTATATAGTGTCACCTAATGTCAATTTGTGTGCCCCCACGACTCAAGCCAACCCACCCAGTCGCTTTCATTAGCTCCATTAATGCAGTTGTTCTGGATATCCTTATATGGCAATGTTGAATTCAACAGGAACTACATCTAAGATAGTAAAGATAGATTGAGTGGTGAGTTAAAATGGATGGATGGATTGGTGGATGGAGGAATGGAATGAATGAAAAAAATCAAGTCTTTACGTTTCTATAACCTGTTTTTCCAGTTTTCTCCGGCAAAAGAGACAGCAGCAGTAGTGGACCCCCCACTCTCCAGAACATGTTGCAAAGAGACCTCACCTAACAGTACCTGACCACACCCCCTTAACGACTTCAACTGGTGTTACTAGGCCACTTCCCAAAGATCTCCGGTTATTAAACTTGTCACTATACCTCATCAGGTAAAGGATAAATAGAAATGAAATAGGGGGGCTTAAACCTTTTTATTGTGCTTTATTATAACTTCCATAGGTGTGAGTGGGCGGGGTCCGTCACCTCCAGACTCCATCCAACTCCAACAACAATCAGTCGTCACAAGCCACGCCCCATTTTCAATGACACCAAACATCAACTGAAGGCAGCAGGACCATACTGTAAACTATCAAACCATGTTCCTTCTCATTTATTACCAGGAAAATATAGTACTTGTAAAGTGTTTAGGTAATTTACAGGACAGTTCAATAGCAGAACAATATAATTTAAAGGTAAGGTTATTATTTCTATTTTAATTTTAATATATTTTTTAAAAATATTAGTTTTATCACTTCCCTTCAAGATATATATAGTTGCTTCTCTCACGCATTTTTCACCTCCTGCTCTCTATCTCCTGAAACCTGTTTCATGCTGACACTAGTTATTTAAACTCACTTAGAGAAGGTGAAGAATTATGTTTATACACTCTGCGATCACTAGTCCAATACACGCAATCATCAGAGACAACATGGTTACAATATTATCGTAAACACAAAAAAATGTCAGAGTCAACATTTGTAGCAATGTCAATTTGTTCATTTCTCTCGTCTCTCAGTTTATCCAAGTTCTAAACAGGTCCAAGTAATTGTATCACAAAAATTTCTCTTGTTGACGGTATTGGCTTAGCTATACAAAGTCTAGCAAAGGCTGACCCCGCCCAGAATCCTAGCGTGATAGCTGTTTTAGCAGTTCATCAAAAATCAACCTATCGATTTTTGTCTACTAATTATAAACTCATTGTTAGCTAAATCTATTATGGAACATCACGAAAATTACACTTAATAAGGGTCGCCTAAAATTTTACCCACTACTAATATTGTACTGAGTCAAGATATCTTAGTTTACATTCGCCGTCTCCATCAAAAACTTGCTGGTCAAGTGTATAGTCCTTTCAAACTACCTAGTTTACAAGAGATGATAACTAAAGAAGAAGCTAGTCAAACTAAAGTGTTACCATCACATGTTGTGGAACATCAGCTAAGGGACCTTTCTCTGAGGAATGTAATATGGCATTGTATCTTTTGCAGAGGATTCTCAGTTTCTGGACAGCTTGAAGGTTATCAACGTATTGATTTTTTTGTTACTGTCCCAACTGTCCTCCGCTGATATCTCAAGTAATCCTGGATATTTCAAAAAGTGGCTTAGTTCAACATTTTGGTCTCTCTAATACTGGAAGTGATGATGATGATATCTGGTCTAATATCATTAAACGAGTCGTTCCTCTGTCATTCCCTCACTACATTGAAGATTACTGTACATATTATTACGTCCAATCCTAACATTTTATTTATAGTGATGTGAAATCAGCTCATGCTACTATTTTTTTTTAAGTCGTGTCACTTGTGCATTCTTTTCTGGTAAAGAGAAATACCATATGCTCTGCCTCGATTGTAATGAGCTACTTGGTTGCCATGACAATTCAATTTTACTTACCGTCTCGTCTCATCCTTATGTGTTTTACAGACAAACCGGTCTTTCATTCCAGTTTCTAATGAGATTAATTGGCATAGCTTATCCACCACCTACTTCCACTAAGAAGGCACGACATCAGGCATGGTATTCGCAGTAATGTAGTGAATTTATTTCAAACTGATAGAACAGCTGATGAAGGTTTAGCCACGGGAATGCTCAAATGGTATAGCTGTTCGGGAAGATAACCAGTTTGAAAAAATGGTTTTGGAATCATGTAATAAAGAAAGTAAAGACCCTCTGTATATATAATATAATTATCTTTTAATTAATGTAGATTTTCCACTCCAATTTCTACAGTTCGGGCTCAGCTCTTACTCTCAGATTATGTCGAGCTTAGTCAAATCCTGTTACCAACAGAAGCCTTTACAGCTAACCAGAAACTCAGACAATGATTGATAAATTAGTTCAAATTGCCTTTAGCTAATGGGGCGGGTCATGGCATTATGGTTATCCTACGTAGCCACTCAGAGGAACTGGCCTAACAGATATTTATTGTAAAATACAAAGCTGTTCGTAAGCTACTTGGTTTGGAAATATCGATTTGGATGTCCTCCTAGATAATGGAGATAACACGCTGAATATTTCTGATCACTTTTTAAAGCGACTCAAAATTTGGGGGGGGGGGTTGCAATGTACAAACCTAGAGATGGGTCTAAGTATGAAGACCTTCAAAAAGCTATACCTTGTCTTGTTGTGAGAAGGAAGAGTATTAGTCAATGTACGAAT